>NC_133182.1:3847500-3995000 GCF_049306965.1 Danio rerio | reverse complement strand
TAAATTAAATCAACCGTTTATTAAATCTATATTACACGCTATTATACAGTATTATATTTTAATTAATGTAATCAATTCAGTTATTATAAATATACAATATTATATTGTCATTATTGTTTTAAATTATATATTATGTTAATATATTATGTTAGAATTAATAAACTAAGGTATATGCACCGGTGTGTTGCCTTTGCTCTGTTATGGTCAGAACTGCGTGTCTGTGTATGTGTGTGCGTCTCTCCGGCTCGGGTGTGGGTGTGTCGAGAGGCTCTGGCTGTGCCTGTGTGTGTGTGTGTGTGTGTGCGGGAAATTTGAACCGGTTGAAGCGTGCCTGAGAAAGATAAAATACATCTGATGGCTGTTACGCCGTATGCGTGTATCTGATAAGTGAACATTATGACATCGGTTGTTAAATAAAACGCAAACGTCCGTTTACATGGTTATCGTTCAGTCCGGCTCTTTCCGGCTGTTAAAGCGTGAGACTTTGTGTTTTTATATCTGTTTGCGTCTCTCTGGTACGGCTCTCGGTCTGTTTGTATGTCTCTCTATCTGTGCGAATGAGACAATGATTGTTCAACATTGAGAAATATTCATCCATCGTTATTATTATGGTTGTTTAACTTTATTTCAATGTTATAATAAAACAATAAACGATTAACTGTGTTGTATAATGTAAAGATTATCTCATGCATTTTTTAATCTATCTATGATGCAAACTGTGAATAAATGTTCAATTACAAATATTTTATATTCCTACACAATGAATATCAAATATTTAACTTTAATTAAATGTTATAATAAAACAATAAACGAATAACTCTGTTGTAAGACCCATTTCTAACGTAAAGTTTATCTCGTACAATTTTTTAATCTATCTATCTATGATGTAAGCTGCGAATAAATGTTCAATTACAAATAATTTAAAATCATACACAATGAATATTAAATATTATTATAAACACTCGACACGATTTGAATGTTATATTATTTTGGCTCAATATAGAGATATAGGAAGAAATGAATTCAAGAAACTGTAATTAATAAACCATCATCATTTTGGTATGATGTTTAACTCAATACCCCGTTGTTACATATTTTAATCCATGCTAAAGATAACCTCTTACATCATTTTAATGATTGCCGCAAGTAGGATGTATGTTGTTTACGTTAATAATCTGGCATACGTCAGATAATCATTACTGAACGTCTTGTTTTAGTCTATTTAATTTTATTTGATACAAACATTAAACTGCGTTTACGTTTCTTTGAATTTGGCTGTCTGTTATGCAAACAGTCGTGCGGCACCTCAGTCGAACTAATTTCCTCAGCGCTGCATGAAGCGCCTACAGGTCTCTACGATAAGGTTATAGCCGTTGTCCGTTGTAATAAACACAGTAAGGATCCGAACACATCTGTGAACACGAACAGCGGGTGGTTCCGCTAAGGTCTTTTGATGCCGATAAGCGCCATGGGTCTCTGAGCACAAACATAGACCTCTAGCGCCATCTAGTGTTTACTCAGCAAATACATAAATTCGGTTATTCCCTTATTTTCACCCTGTTAAATTAAATATGTTTAACCTTATCTAAATAATAAACGAGTGTATTACACCAACTTGGATGCAATAGTCTAAAAGACCGTATTAGCTACAATTATCATATTCCATGTTTTATCTAAACACATCTGATATTTTAATTAAAATAACCACGTATTTATGCAGCCATTAAAACAGTAATATTGCTTGTTAAAATGTTTCCGGATGCTTGATTATATCCGACTACAATGTTAGAAAATAACAATGTTTTTAATTTCATTCATATAAAGTGAAATGATTCAATATTAAAGATATGCGTTATATAATACATACACGACTATATATATATACTTTATTTAACCCTACATTCGAGTTATTCCATTACTTTATATCAGGTTTTAACGATACTGTTTAATAAATTAAATAATCTATAAACTAGCTGTCATAATATATAAAAGATATTTTTATTTCTACTATTATATAAAAGTCCGTGTTTGTGATCTTGAAAGTAATACATTCGAGTAGTTTTTATGGTTCTTATCTCTCTCCGACACCTGGGCACGACCCCCACATCTTTATACTTAAATACAGCAGACAACCAAGGGAAAGTTATTCATCTGGTCATCGCCTGTTGATGTGATTCGTCTCCTTCACAACCTCTTCTAGTCTACACTAAACTTTTTGAGGAAGCATGGCTCGTCGTAAGTAAAATAATATTATTATGCTGTAATACATTACATTAAGTAATACTTCGTCAGTCATACTGTGACCTGAAATATTTTCAATCTATCAGCTTTTATGTTACAGAATTAAATTCATCAGAGATTGATGCTTTTGAAGCCATCAACCAATTCTGTGAGTAAATACTGTTTTATACGGATATTTTATATGTTATATAAACGGCTGTTTTAAATCATACATTTCTGCTTTATCTCGTAGCGTGGCCTCGATCCAATGCTGACGCCCAAAGGGAAGAAGGTAAATGTTTTATTTAAATAAAAAATTCTAGGCCCTTTGTATCCTAGCGTGTATTCGAAACCCGATTAGAAAACACACGTGGCCCGAAGACGAGCGCTTTTCATACAGGCCACAGAAATAGTCGTGTGATTTTGGTCATTCAGTATCTCTAGAATGCTGCAGCTATAGATAATCTAAACGTTATTAATACAATATTTTCACTTTTATGTTTCAGATATAATCGAGGTCATTGATTTAACAGCGGAGGACGAGCAAGAAGCCACCGATCTGGTCCAAGCCACGTTGGTCAGCTCGACACGGCCGGAAAAAAGACGCCTTGATTATAACTTTAGCCCTGTTTCAAACAAGAGGCTGAAAATTTATACCGACGTACAGGATCAACATATTGAATACGATGGTGATGATGAAGACGAAGCTCGTTTAGGTAATGTATTATCTTGTTTTATACGGTTTAAATCTATGTAATTTATAACTGTTGAATTGTGCGCCCCGTCCATGCTGAATGTTTCATGCTAGAGCTAGTTTGAATTTTTTTCTGAATATGCACTATCTGCTTCTACTCTCGTTCCGCGATCACCGGATACCAGCCCGCTCGGACCTCGGGAAAGTGTTTTTGAAATACAACAATGTAAGTGTTTTATTAACTGTGAAAATACATTAATCGGATATGATGTGTACACATTTCTGTTAATTTAAATTACATTATATATGCATTTCTCCTCTAGTTCCCACGTCTCCGGCTAGCAGCCCCAACGGACCTTCTGAATGCAGTATTGAGGCACAACATTGTGAGTGTTTTATTTTATTAAATGTAAAATTACGACTTTCTAAACAATATATTAAAGACTTTTTCTTTTTAATGATGTTTTAGCACCAAGCCCTCAACGCTGGTCGGATGACGGTGAATCCAGCGATGGTTATGCCTCAACGCTAGGTGGCGGTCGCAGTCCTGCATATACACCATACCCGTCTTTAGTAGTAGAAGAAGAAGACGAGCCGGAAAAGGAGGAAGAAAACAATCATGGCGGCGACCACGTTTTCCAACCACAACAAACCGATGATCTCACACTAACAGGACCCAGCTCTATCGTCGAACCCGATTTTAATCAACTAGTTCTGTTTTTGATTGTACATTTTAAAAGATTTTCAATTTGAGTTTACAATTAAACATTGTATTTGGTTTGTTTCATACTGTTTCAATGTATACATTTAATCATCTTTGATTAAGATATAAATTCTATTCAATATTATTAATACTGTTTTAGTTATTCAATTAAAATATTTCTATTTCTTTAATTTTTTCTGTTTTACATTTTTTAAAATTCAATTCTATATTGTTTAATACTGTTTTTAGTTTCACATTTAAAATATCTGATTTGTTTATTTCTGATTTAGTTTTAAATTGGTTATTTCTATCGATTCATACTGTGTATTTCTTTACAATTATCTTTTTATACCATTACTGATATTGTTGTTAATGCCTTTCTAATAAAATAGATTTAGATTGTGTCCGTTTTATATGAATAAAATATAAAATAATAAAAAACAATAATATAACCATAAAGTATATCTGAAAATAAAATTAATAAAACAAGCCAGGTGTACAACAATAAATAAAATAAAGAAAATATTAACACATTTAAAAGTAATACCCGAAATAATTAAAAAGTCATACCTAAAATAATTAAAAGTAAAGAATAAAAAATAAAATATTAATAATACTAAAACAAACTTAACTATAAACAATCAATAAAAACAATAATATCAACATAAAAATTAAAAAGTAAAGAATTAAAATATTAATAAAACTAAAACAAATCTGATTATAAATATTAAATTAAAAATTAAAATAAAATAATTTTAAAATAAAGGATAAAAATAATTTTAACTAGTCAATAAAAATAAAAGTTTGTAAAAAATATTAATTAAACATAACTATAAATAAAACTAAAAGATTAAATAAATTCTATGGTACGATATTCAATAAAAGTAATCATTAATTTAAACAATAAAGTAAACATTTTAAATTCAAAATAATAATCAAGTAAATAAAATAACTGTAATGGGTAACGTAAATACCTCAGATGATGCACACAAAAATCAACCAGATCAATCATTATCTGTTACACCACAAAGGTCTATCGATCCTGACACAGATAGATTCTTAGATGATTTGCAGTTAAATTCTATGGACGATGCTTTTAACTTCGATTCTATATTAAGTCCAAATTTAGATGAGATGGATCAGGAAAGTGAATTTAATTTATCAGACTACGTACAAACGTTATTATCTACCGAACAGGGCGGTGGGGCACTAACTCAGGATGCCACTCCTTATAACGACACTAACGGTATGCCGTCAGCTATCGCGATTGATCATGAACAGCCGACGACTAGTCGTGCGATAAATGATACGTGTAATAACAAAACACCGCACCCGGCCGTCGACAATGATCAGCAACCATCAACATCCGCTAATGTTGAACCTTTAGGTCAACAACATATCGACATTGAAACATTGTTGAGAGAAGGTGGTAGTGTAAATGAATATCACGTTTTACCAAGACCTCGTTTCAACAGCGTATCGCTGCGTAGGTCTTTAAATATGAGTGAAATAAGATCGCAGGATTTAGCGACGTACCACATACGTTTACACAATACAATGGATGACATAGTGTCATTTGCTAGACAGATTGGCGGTGACGGTAGCGTTATCAATTTATGCCTTAGAACCCCATCTCTGAAATCCGATGTAAACGCTGTTTTAACACCGAGTAATAATTATGACGTTAATCTTTTTATGGACCAAATTGTGAAAATTCTACAGAGCGATGACCAGTTAGCAGCTAACGAAACTGTCGAGATTGAAGCTGATGTTGTAATGAACAGACTAGGAGGCGGTCGTCGTAAACTCACTGATTTGGCATTTGATCAGGTAATCAAAAGAAAAAAAACGAGCTTGTTTATACCTACAAACATATCAAACAAACTATGCTTCTCTATATGTCTAGCACATTTTCTAGAGCCTGAATTACCTGAGTGTGAATTAGAAAACCGTGCAGCGATCATACACGATAAAGCTGGTCTTGCTATCCAACAGGAAGTAGGTCTTCACGACATTGATAGATTTGAACGACTGTTTGATGTAAAAATTGTTGTTTTTTATAGGTTAAACACTGGCGTGTTACAAACCTACGTAAATAACAAAGAGCCGCACCCCAAAACGTTGTTCCTTTATCTACAAGACGAACATTACTACATGATTCTCAATTTGACATCTTTCATAGGCGCTAGCTATGTCTGTGAATTTTGCTATAAAGGGTTCTCGAAGCTTAATCACCACCAATGCGATTACGTCTGTAATGTCTGTTTTGACAGTGATTGCTACAAGCATCCTAAAAAAACCATCCATTGCCGCGATTGTCTGCGTTATTGCAAATCGGCTTACTGCTACGATGCTCACAAGACAAAGGTGCTTGAAAGAGGTAAAGTGCCTTGTGACATTATAAAATACTGTAAGCAATGCGGTAGACGTTACGAAAAGTACCGGTCTCCGCATGTGTGCGCCCCTATCCGTTGTTGGGCATGCCGTGAAGAACTTACCAGCGCAGGGGTGCATGAATGTTTTATCAAGCCTGAAATACTCAAAAAACCACAGAAAAAATATGTTTTTTACGATTTTGAGACCCGTTATGAAAATGGTAGGCACGTTGCTAATTTTGTCTGCGCGATAACATTTCGCGGTACAAGATTTGTAGCTGAAGGAACTGATTGTGTTGAAAAAATGATTACGCATTTCAGAAAACCCAGATACAAAGGCTACTGTTTTATAGCTCATAACGCGTCCAGATTTGACTAATTCTTGAATATTACTGCAAAGCCGGTCTAAAAATGGACATCATCATGCAAGGTTGTAAATTAATATTAATGATCGATGATGTGTTCGAACACCGCTACATCGATAGCATATCATTCATCCCGATGGCTCTATCGAAGATGCCCGCGGCATTAAATCTCACCACGACGGAGAAAGGTTACTTTCCGCATCATTTCAATAGAAAAGAAAATGAGAACTATATCGGTCCGATCCCAGACAAAAAGTTCTATGGGTATGACAACCTATCTGAAAAAGATCGTGCAAAGTTCGACGCATGGTACACTATTGCTTCACGTTCGGTCTTTGACTTTAAGGAGCAATTATACCAATATGGTGAAAACGACGTTATCTTGCTACGCGAAGCGTGTATGAAATACCGCGAATCCTTCATAGAGTGTACTCAAATCGATCCGTTCAGTTTCACGACTCTTGCGAGTTGCTGTATGGGGGTCTTCAAAACTCATTATCTCGTAGAGGACACTGTGGCTCTAACCCACAATAATGCGTACATTCAACAAAATAAGACGTTCTCAAGCGTGTCGATCGAATGGTTGGAGTATGTGAAAAAGTCTAGAAACGTCGACGTTCATCATGCTCTGAATCATGGTGAAATGCAAATCGGTAAATTTTTCTTAGACGGTTATTATGAACAGGGCGGAGTTAAGTATGCTCTCGAATTCAACGGTTGTTTCCACCATGGGCACGAATGTCGCTACGAGCCCCACGACCTACACCGACTGTCGTTGGTCCCGTACGGTGTTCTCAGAACTCAGTCTGACGAAAAGGTCGAAATTCTACAAAGTCTGCATGGTATGAAGGTAGAGGTTATCTGGGAATGTGAATGGACTAAGATGAAGCAGACAAACGCTTCAGTGATCGAATTTATGAGCACTTATTCGGCTCCCGAGAGACTGAAACCCCGATATGCTCTTTTTGGGGGGCGCACGAATGCTTATAAGTTGTATCACAAAGTGTCCGATGGCGAGAAGATCAGTTACCTGGATTTTACGTCTTTATACCCGTTCTGTCAATCAAGAAAGAGTTACCCGATAGGTCACCCGGAAATAATTTTCCACGATTTTCAACCGATTGAAAATTATTACGGTCTTATCAAAGCCACAGTGTATCCGCCACGTAAATTACTACACCCGGTCCTACCTTACAGATGCGGTGGTAAACTCATGTTCCCGCTATGTCGCACATGCGCGCATGCAGAAAACCAGACATCATGCTGCGATCACACAGATGACGAGAGGGCTCTTTCCGGCTGCTGGGTCAGTATTGAGCTCTTAAAAGCGATCGAGAAAGGCTATGTAGTCGTCAAACTCGACGAAGTTTGGCATTTTCCTGTAAGGACGGATAAATTGTTTAGCGAATACGTTAAAACGTTTTTGCGTTTGAAACAACAAGCATCCGGGTACCCTTCAAACGTAGTCACCGATGCTGAAAAAGAGACTTATATTCGCGAGTACTACGAGAAAGAGGGGATTCAACTTGACCCGTCAATGATTTGTCATAACCCCGCCCAGCGTGCCATAAACAAGCTATTGTTAAACAGTTTGTGGGGGAGGTTCTCTATGCGTGAAAACCTTCCAGCTACCAGATTGGTGCATGACCCTGAAGATTTCACCAGGATCGTTTTTGGCAAAACTAATAATTTGAAATATTTCACATTCATCTCAGATGATGTGGCTATCGTCCAGTATCAACAGTCTCAAGACACTCCAAGTACTACTAGCGACATTAACGTTTTCGTGGGAGCCTTCACGACGGCGTTCGCCCGGATGGAATTGTACAATTTGATGGACAAACTCGGCGATCGTTTGTTATACTCCGACACGGATAGCGTTATTTTTGTATCTAAGGATGGCGATTGGATACCGCCTCTCGGTGATCATTTGGGTGAGCTGACGGATGAAATAGGTGATGGTGATTATATTACTGAGTTTTGCTCCAGCGGTCCAAAATCATACGGGTACCGTACCGCCGGCGGTAAGGTTTGCATGAAAGCTAAGGGTATAACTCTGAATGCTAAAAATTCAGAATCGATAAGATTAGACACATTGATTGGTCTGGTTGACGGATATGTGACATCCGGTGATGACACTCAATACATTTTAGCACAGGCTGACAACATTGTCAGGAATAAAAAACAGCTCACGCTGCACAACAAATCAGTCGTTAAAAAGTTCAAGGTGGTGTATAACAAACGTAGACTTTTACCCGATTACACGACTCTGCCATATGGCTTTTAATTCAATGCATAGAGGAATGCGTGAAGCGGTTGATTTTGATTTCAGGCTTCAACATCCGTTTTCATGTGTAATAAGCGGACCATCCAATTCTGGAAAGTCCTTTTTTGTGAAAATGCTTTTGGAGAATGCTGTAAATATGGTTTCTAAAAAAATTGATAATGTTGTTTTTTTGTATGACTGTTGGCAACCTTTGTATGATGACTTGTTGAAAATGTATGACATTAAATTTGTTGAAGGTATACCTCAGAGTCTGAATGATGATCATTTACTACCGCGTGATAAAACAAACTTGTTGATTATCGACGATATGATGAAAGAAGCTACTGGCAATTCTGAGATTGAAAAAGTCTTCACGCAATACGTGCACCATCGTAATCTCTCTGCAATTCTTATCGTGCAAAATTTGTTTGTTCAAGGCAAATCCAGCAGAACCATTAGTTTAAACACAAATTATTTAATTTTGTTTAAAAACCCTCGTGATGCAAACCAAGTAGCGGTGTTGGGTCGTCAGATGTATCCTGGTAACACAAAATATTTTATGGAATGTTATCATGATGCCGTCAAGAGCCCTTTCGGCTATCTCATGATAGACTATAAAGCTAAAACTCCGGAACAATATCGTCTCAGAACTGGTTTGTTTTCAGATCGCCAGGTAGTCTATCTCCAGAAAAAAAGAAGAACGTAATAACGAACCATGTCCTCACGACTGTGTAAACATCTACCTGTATTAAAAATGTTACATAAATCTAGTCCTAAACAAAGACGACTTATTCTTCAGTCGGCGTCTGACGAACTCATTTTAGCGCTGTGTGAATTAGCTCTCAACATCCTACACGGAGTTATCCCTATCAACAGACAGCAATATAGAAAGTTGAAAAAGAAGAGGGCTGAGATAAAATTGCTTGCTAATAAAAAAATCAACATTTCGTCTAAGAAAAAAGTCTTTAACCAGACCGGTGGATTTCTTTTGCCGCTGCTAAGTGTCGCTATACCATTTATTTCAAGTTTGATTGCGTCTAGACAGAGTTAAAGGATGGAGTATGCCGAGAAAATGTACCTCGTACCACAGAATCAGCTGGATAAAATACAATCAACAAATACTCGCGAGAACATTCAACAGGTTGCAGAGAATGATCTTGATACGGCTATAAGAAATATTTTACTCAGGACCGATTTGGATCAACGTGAAAAAGTTAAACTTTACTCAAACATCTTAACCAGATATTTAACAATTGTTAAGCTAGGCGATCGCGAGAGTAGTGTTTTAACACTCTCACTACCGACCGACGAGCACGATCATAAAGTTATCTCTCTGGAAACACATGGTGAAGACAAGCCAAAAGATGTTGTGACGTCTGAAGTTCTAAAGAACGTACCGTCAAAACGTGTGAAAAACAGCAAGTATATATTAGACAAAATGTCTAAAGCTAAAGATCTCACCTCCTGGTCCGAGTCTGGTGAGTTTGTGTTTAAGGGTAAAGCCATACCTGGTTCGCACATGCTCGATCTAATAAACAACGTTACAGCACCGCAACAAGTACGAGATGACAAAAGACCTAAAGGTTGGACTGAGTTTCTTCAAGCATGCGCAGAATTAAACATACCTTTTTCGACCGTGCCAAACCAGCAAGTTAGGAGTAAGATTAATAGTTTAAAAAATGATCCTATTGACGATGATCATGAGCCTCTGTCTACTAAAAAAACTCGTAAAAAGAGAAAAAGCCAACAAAGGACACAACTGATGGATGAGGACGTGTTTGTTTCACCGACTCGTGAAAAGAGTCGATGGTTAAATTTTTAAATGTTTTATGTTTGTGTATCACTATATTGAAATAAAAATGAACAAAACAGATGATGATTGTAAGCTGTTTTTATTACTCATTAAATTGATTTATGCATCATGAAAGAATCACAAGTCTGAACACAATGGGTACACAAATACATGTTTTCGCTACATACATTTGATTTTAGTTTTTTCACAAAAAGTTCAACCATTTTGTCATTTTTAACATAATTTTTACTATACAGTTTCATCAGATAACTGTAGTCACGACCCCTAGACAGATGATACAAGAAAAAAACACAGTGCTGACCACACACATTTGACATATAGTCCTGAACACGTTTTGTAGAATATCTTGTCACTGTAGTATTTGTCATTAAAAAGTTTTTGATGGATATTGGAAACCGATCGCTGTCCGGTTTGTTGCCGAAACTGTCAAAAAAACATCCGGTACCATCTCGCGATAAATATACAGCTAACCAATGTTCGCCCGGTAGGTCTGAAGGGTGTGTGTTAATAATAACCATCGTCGGTAAGTTTGTTAACGGTCTTTCAGGTAGTTGATCAGACGGTAGAGTTCCAAGAAAATGAGTGTTACATGTAATTTTATCCATAATAGCGTTTAACTGTATGGTGTTCATAACCGATTAATAGTAATCAACCAAAATCTGCCTTCGGTTAGACACCTCAATGATACTGTCAAACACAGAGTAGATGATGAGGTTTATGGTATTTGGCAATGGCTGCCTGAAGCGGACTTCGAGTCTGATATTTCCAGACTTTATAAGCGATACGTGTTGTCCGCAGTCTTCGTCCGGTGTAAGGTTGAACGCGTAAAGGGTATATCCCCTGGAGAATTCAGATCTGCTGATAGACAGAGCGTGATTTTTAAGATGTCTGCCGGTAGCTGATACGAGTTGATAATATTCTCGCACCACGGAACCGTCTGTAAAATTTGGCTGCAGAGGTTTAGCAGGAATTTGTTGACCATCGACGTAGATGGCTAGGAACTCCAAATCGTAATGATTGAACGCAAATGGGTTTTTATCATAAGAACCGGTAAATGCATCGTTATCGGTCATCCCCAAGACTATTGATTTCGGTAAAGTACCCAAAAATAGATTTTCCTGATTTGAAACTCTGGCTCCTTGGGGTATGGAGAAATTTTTCAGGCAGACCCTGTCAATCGGATACTTTGCATTGGTCGAGAGTAACGCCTGAGCATGGGCCAGCCGAACGTTCGGTGCGACTGATACTTTCTTGACAAATAGCGATGCAGACACAATCTTTAATTTATAGGCTATGTCATCACTCCTCATCAGACAGAACTCATCTTTACCTCTGATCATGCGTATTTTTATATCGACGCCATTGAGCATTAATTTTTCTTGGAAGAAAATATCACTGTGAATAGGACCCATCAGCTCGACAATCTTACTCTTGCTCGTGTATGTTGACCTTCTCAGCAGACCCTGGTTATTGGCTAATGGGTCTTTGTCATCCATATGACCGGCCGTGTCTTTGAAGAAGAGACCGGCGCTGAATGACGATTCCAGCGTGTCTTTACTGTAGTTGATGAGACTCTCGATGATACAACGGTAGGGATGTGTGCTTGAGCTTTGGGAGATTAACCGATCGCCGAGACTGACGTCTACTTGTGAGAAAATGGTGGCCGCCGGGTAATTGATTAATCCGACTTTTGCAGGATCAGCTATTTCACCACCATTAGGCTTTGTGATTTTCAGTCTTAGATGTAGCATTGTGTTATTTAGATCGATGTATTCCTCGCCAGATCCTGCTATGAAAAACTCCAAAGGCGACGAATCCGAGATGGCCGATAGAGGGGGTATCTCCACATACGTATTTTTCTCTATAGCCGTCTGTGTAAAAGGTACTGTAAATAAGTCAAGCTCCGACTTGATACACTCTCCAGACATGCGATGCAGTAGAGCCATGTTAGAAAATGGTGTTTATGTTTCTTTTAGCGAAGGTATTTCGTCTCACAGTCTTCTTACGCTTCCTGCGTGTGAGTGACAATTTCCTGACAGTGCGCTTTTTCTTTATAGGGTGACCACGCCTTCTGACCCCTGGTGGTTTAGACGTTCTCTTACGGGCCATGACCATAAGACCTGAACCGTCTTGCTGCCTATCGTCACGAGTTCTTGACAACACGTTTGAAATAACGTCCGATGCTATGTTTTTTGCAGCCGCTTTCAAGTGAGGCTTAGCGATGTTGAACCCTGTTTTTAACAACGGCACAGCCATTCTAAACAGACCTCTAAATAACCCACCGAGGCCTGATCCGTACATGACGGCGCCGCCTGCATACCCGGGGAGTCCACCTCCAGCTTGATTTTGGTAGTAGTTGACATAATCGTTGATTTCGCCCCGGTGTGTATTGTAATAAGGCATTTTAAAGAGCAGACTGTTTCACCGGTCTAAAATGTAGTTTCACTGTAACTTTACCGTAAGCAAATCGGACCTCTCGGTTTTGATCGTCTTTTATTTCTAGTTTTATGTCTGTGATGATCGATTTGTTGACCGATGCGTAATGCGGTTTGTCGTATCTGACACTGACGATGTCGTTGTTTTCACCCGTTATATGTACGCATCTTAAAAGTGGTACGTAGGAATCACCGACTGATTGGTACTCGATGATATCAGAGTAGACATATAATGTGTAGAATCCACCTCTGATGTCGGCTTGATGGGGTGCATATGTGGTGATGGTCTTGGTAAAATCAGCTTTTTCATGGTAGGACGAATGACCTAGTCCCTCTTCAGGTCTCACTCCTAATATAGCACCTAGTTTCTCATAGAAACCTATAAATACGGTAGGTTTTGCAACCAGACTAATTTTATTTTTTAATTTATCGTAAAACAATATCCCTGTTGGTTTGATGGTATCGTTTATCATTTTGATCACGGCCGGTATATCCTTGTAGTATCCTCCGGGTATTTGATACCGCCTCGAAACAAAGAAACCGGGTATAACTGTAAGTGCATTTGTTTCTAGTTTTTTTCTCTCTTCATTATCAGGGTCAGGGTATGTGTTTAGGTTGAATATACCATCATCGTCTGTAATGTTATACCAACTTCTAGGATATTCAATTTCAGCGAGACCTACTTCCCATTCCCCTTTCAGATGTATAGTTTTAGCCAAATTAGTCTTATAACTAGATATACGGTTTTCAGGATAGACGGATAAAGATGCGTTGCATGGGAGCGTAACGTAGAAACCGTTGTTATCCATAGCTAGATTGTACAATAATAAATAGCATGAAAAAGAAAATGGTAATTTAAGGTTTTTGCAAATCCATAAGAGCTTTTTTGTCTATATAGCTATTAAATTTAGAGGGCCATCCCAACCATTTCACTAAAACGAGTGTAGATCTTCCTTGCTTTTTCTCACCTAAAATTTTTTCCACTTTGAACGATTTGTTTTTATTCACAAATATTTTCTGTATCTCTTGCTCATAAAAAACTCCGTCGATAACATCACCGTCATAATCTTTGAGCCTGTAGACGGGTGGTTGACGCTCTATACACTCAGAAACGGTGAAAAATTCTTCGGTGTAGTTCTGTTCATAACCTTTGGCAAACGGTCCTCTTACTTTAGAAATCCTTACCACATCACCAACTTTGTATTTGAACACCGGTTTCTGAATCTTTACGTTGCCGTAAGAGTTTTGAAACACCGTAGCTTCATTTTCTTTGCAGACATCAATGGGTCTCATCTTGATAGTCTTGTGATAGCTGCTGTTGTAACCAGTCATAATATCTTGTAAGACATCGATGTATCGCCGGGAATTAGTAGCGGTTAGAAAACGCCACATTCTACTTTTTAATGTTCTATTAAAACGCTCCACAACACTGGCCTTTAAATCAGTAGCTGTTGCGAAATGGTTAATATCGTGTTTTTTCATGAGATCTTGAAAATGTTTATTGAAAAATTCCTTTCCCTGGTCAGTCTGCAACTTTCGCGGAACGCGACCCTCCTCGAGTATAGACTCGAACGCTTTAGTAACTTCGATACCACTCTTATTCTTTAACACCCGACTCCAGGCATACTTGCTGAATATATCGATACACGTCAGCATAAATTTATTACCGTCGTTTTCCGTAGAATAGGCTGACATATCGACGAGGTCGGCTTGAAACTGGGTATCAACTCCGTATACCACAACTCTATTTCGCTTGTATTTTATTGGCGCTGTTTTATGCAGAGTATATGCATCTTCCCCGGCCAACCAGGCCGATACCTGTTTATCACTTAGGCGGACTCCACTGTCCTTAAACACGGCATCTTTTAAGCGTTTTTTACCTCCTAAAGCGCCTGGGCTTGATGGATCATAATAAACTTTCTTCATGATATCAGACATGTCTTTGTTTTGATGGTTCTCAAAGAATAATGCAAAACATTGGATGTACGAGTCTTTTTATTTAAAGCATGGAAACATACATGGCATAAAATCAGAAAATGATTACATAACGACATTACATACTGTCTAGGTAGCAAAGAAATTGTACACATGATGACATGTTTTTATCTAGAATGTAAGTGACCAAAGATTCAACAATTTCAGCTATGTCATCAACATCGTTTCTCTCAATCAGCGATATACATACATCACACACATAGGTAGTCATACACAGGACATCACCGACTCCAAACCGATCAGATACTTCAGACATGGCATCTAGAACTCTTTTAATCATAAAACAGGTTGGTTCGGTACCGTTAGCACAAACATTAATCATATTGTCCCATGAATTATCCAGAGTTCTCACAATTTTCATTTCATTCTTGAAATTTATCACCCGTCTGGACCGAGATAATCGGTCATCATTCGTAGCATCGTTAATGACTTTACATAAAAGACCATTTAACTGATTTTTGTAATACTCTTTTAAAAAAATTTCAAGTATCTTACTAGGTTTACATGTATTCCCCATTGTTGAGTTTCAGAGGGTTCGAGGTCTAGCCACTGCGCTGCCAGAAATCGACAGCGTCGCTGACGATTTTCTCACAGGAGTCGTCCAGAATCTTGGTCCTGATGTCTTCCAGTCTTGCAACGATGAACGGCTCGCTCCTCAATTCGTGTAGAATGCCGAGGACTGTTCCGTGGATCATCTGAGGGTGCGACTTCAAACCAACACGCATCATAGCCTGTGACACAGCCGTGTGAAACTCCGGTTTGATCAGTTTATTGACGAGTGTTGCAAAGTTTGAGTCGAAGTAGAATGGTGATGGTTCAAACAGACAGGTGTGTTGCAGCTGGCTGGGGTGGTCGATGGCACAACCCTCACATTCCTTTTTCAGCTGAGCGTCGATGATGTGCTGCATGAGCACAGTGATCAGAGCTTTTATGAGCTTGAAACCGGAACTGGAGAAACACCCATCGGTGACGTCAAACTTGGTATTGTCATCTTTTTTGTACTTGTTGGTCAGGTATGTCAGGTTGCGGTATCCTAGTTCGGTGCAAAATTTATCCAGCCAGTTTTTTTCATCCTTGTTTGCTCCTGAAGATTTGATTAGCTCGAAGCACGGTAAGTCGCGGTCTAGTGCTGAACCTGCGAATTTCGGAAAGCATGGTAAGGCGTTGTCATCAGGAGGAATTGAATTGGGATCCTCGGGCCTGAAGATGGCAAATTCTGAAGAGAGTTGTTGAGACATTCTGTAGTACTGCTGTGGTCGCTCCCGGATTAGGCCTTTTTATGCGCGTAGTAGATGGGCGGGGACAATTGCGAATGATCCCGCCCGCTGCGCACAGACCTCTGGGGGTGGAACAGCTGAACTTTAATATTTCTGTATCGATCATTCAAATCACACCATTTGAACAGTTTGTTTATGGTTCTAAAAATGTCATCCATCTTGTCGACGTCTCTCCAGAGGATGGGTAGAACCATTTCATATTGCTCATTATGTTCGTCAGCATGTATTATTCCAGAACGCTCACGAAGCTTTGACTTGTCATCACACAAGAATATGTAAATGCAGTCTTCAGGGTTCTTTTCACAGTTGTTTCCAACCAGTCGAAACCGATTGTTTGGTTTTTCAGAATCCCACTCGGCGATAAACAACGGCTCCTGTTTAGATTCCCGTACATCTGCCCAGGCATGATTGTAGAATAAGAACCAGTCTTTAGCCGTTAGGACCAGACAGGGGTCCTCCAGACTGTGCGGCTCTCCAGACTCTGTTATGTACAATGTAACAACCCGCTGCTTTTTGTCAAATAGGTAATGACAAATGAGTTCGCTGGGCATAACAACCTGTTTTTTCATGTAACGTTTATTCTCGTGAAGAAAATATGTCAGCTTCAGGTTGGTGATCCTTTTTCTAGGAGCCATCATCACCCTTCTCATTAGGTGGTCGTCCCACTTTTCTTCCATAGAGATAGGGTTACCGTTTAAGTCGGTATTGAGATCATCGGTCCAAATCTGACCGGGTCTGCTAGCGCTCACTTCAAAGTCAGACATGGTTTTGACATAAGTCAGCCTATTACCGGGTCTATATTTATATACACAAATATATGACACACCCATGTCCTGTCTGTTGTATGTTGTGTCAGCATTTTCTTATCATTGATTAGCATTAGGACAGACAATGGTTTATCATTCTATCTTGCTAGAACATCCGACTGATTGTGTCTAACGGTCAACGATTTTTACTTATCTCCTAACAGCATACCGGAAATGTGTTGTTACAACCATCAGTTATATATCACTTATCTGATATGTCATCTATCTTTCACAAACAGTCGACCAAAGGACAGGTAACGGTTTCCTTATCAACACATGCACACATATGCCTGGTGCCAGTTCTGACCATAACAGAGCAAAGGCAACACACCGGTGCATATACCTTAGTTTATTAATTCTAACATAATATATTAACATAATATATAATTTAAAACAATAATGACAATATAATATTGTATATTTATAATAACTGAATTGATTACATTAATTAAAATATAATACTGTATAATATTAAATAATATAGATTTAATAACGGTTGATATAATTTATTTCATTAAAACCTATTTCATAATATTAAAATATCTCATTTTAATGTAATAATACCGGAATTATTAATTTTATTCAATTGATAAGAATCTGATTAACGGAATTATTAATTTAATTAAAATGATAAGAATCTGATTAACGGAATTATTAATTTAATTAAAATGATAAGAATCTAATTACCGGAATTATTAATTTAATTCAACTGATAAGAATCTGATTACCGGAATTATTAATTTAATTCAACTGATAAGAATCTAATTAACGGAAAGGGGCGGGGTTTACACCGGAAGCCCCGCCCTAAAAGGGGCGTGGCGGTCATCAATCAAACTTTTTGACACATGCCACCGGATATTACTCTCTCTAATGTAAATAAACACACAAACACATCTCGATTTACTCAGACATAAGCATGACTTCTGTTCGTTTGGAATCCTTTGGAGCGTGGAAAACATAATATATGAGTATAGATGAGCTTCATTATCTAGATCTCTTCACTTTTATTATACACTCCCCGACAATAGTCTATCTGCCTGTCCAAGTTTTAGGAACAACTAATAAGTTGACTTTTAGTTGATCATTTGGTATCAGAAGTGTATTATATGAAAGGCAAAAACCTCTAGATGACGCTTATTTGACCAACATAAAACATGATCATGCCTTGATTTTGAATGATTTCATTAGGACAGTAAGGTCTGACTTTGCTTAGACAAAAGTCTTGTGACTAAGGGTGTCACGATCCTCCAAATCCTCGATTCTATTCGATTTTCGATTCTAAAGGCACGATTCGATTTTCGATTATGAATAACTAATTAATTAATGACCAATTAATTATTTGTAGCCTACCGTTTAAACTACCTGACCTGCATGGTCTTTGTTTTACCCATAAACAAATCATACAGTAAATGAATAAAGGCAAGACACACACATAATTACCACCTGTCAATCACTTTTTCTGCGGGACTCGTGAATAGGCAGTGATCTGTGTCGTTATAATGGCGTTGGTAAAAAAGACGCACAACCAACAGGAACCAGCCAACAGTATCTGAGGTGTTCGCTAAAATGACTAAAGTACAAGTGAGTGAAAGATTGAAGCAGTCCTCTGACTGCCTGGACCTGCTGTCTCGAGCGCATGGCTGTGAGTGCGTCTGTGTCTGTGTGGTCACGTGATGTGCATTTTCAGAAGTAGAGAGGAAGGAGGGCTGTTCAGAAATGCTACACGCCACTGTGGATGTCAAATCGTTGTCGTTCTAAAATGCCATTTAAAAACAAAGACAGTGTAAACAGGGCCTGAGTGTGTACTTTTCGCGAGTGGATTTGCAACAGGGGCGGGCGGAGGATCGCGATGCCGGTGTTGTCTATCGGAAGAACCGTACGTAATACGTACATAGCAGAGCTTGCAGAACTGTGTTTTTTTTTTGTCGACAACATGAACGTTGTCAACATAACTCACTGGAAATCCAAAATGCTTAAACACCGGCGACTTCATTGAAAGAGGAGAGGGTTTAAGTTCTGTCGACGGGTCTCCTGCTTCTGCAGTTTAACAAGCACTTCAACACGCCTGTTTTTTTCCCGCTTGGCAAGCCAAGCTGACGTGACATGGGGGCGTGGCAGCATCGACGATTCTACTTTTTGATTCGATAATCGAAATTGAGCATAAATTTCGATCGATTTCGATTAAAAATCGTGACACCCCTACTTGTGACTGAACAGAAATAATGTCCAGTATAGAATATAAAGTCCTGCTGCAGTGGAGACAGAATGAATATTGTGTCTGACTCCATCATGAGCTTGGAGGACTGCATCCATACATCTCTGCAATGACTCAAATCACTGATTAATAAAGTCATCTGGAATGGCGAAGTAAGCTGCACTACTAAGTTCTTGCACTACTCCCAGAGTTCATCAAGATCCTTTGTGTTTATCTTCAATGCCTCCTCCTTCATCTTACCCCAGACATGCTCTATAATGTTCAATCCTGGAGCAGCTTGACCTTCTTTGCTTTCAGGAGCTTTGATGTGGAGGCTGAAGTATGAGAAGGAGCGCTATCCTGCTGGAGATTTTGCCCTCTCCTGTGGTTTGTAATGTAATGGGCAGCACAAATGTCTTGATACCTCAGGCTGTTGATGTTGCCATCCACTCTGTAGATCTCTTGCACGCCCCCATACTGAACCTTATTTTTTCCTTCACCAAACTTGACTGATTTCAGTGAGAATCTTGGTCCATGTGGGATCCAGTAGGTCTTCTGCAGTATATGTGATGATCGGGATGCAGATCAACAGGTGATTCATCAGAAAAGTCAACCTTCTGACACTTTTACACATGATCAACTAGAAGTCAAGTTATTATTTGTTGCTCTTACAACTGAGATCGAAGACAAGACTTTTGTCAGGTAGCTCAGACCTTAGGAGGACAAGGATATTTTTAATTTTGATTACACCTACAAATGACTTTAGGTTGAGTAAATCATGGGCTTAATTTGATTTGTTTGTGTGAATCATCCCTTAAAACATTTGGAAAATAATAATAATAATAGCATGTCATAAAACAGACTTTTGTCCACATTTAAACAGCTGCTTTCCACAAACCAAAGCAAAGTCAAACACTTAAAAGTAAATGAGAATAAAAATAACGCAGTGTGAAAACAGTGAATGGAAGTAAACACCAACAATCTCACATCTTTTGTCTCAGTAGTTAGTGCAGATGAAGTTGAGTCTGTGAGATTCAGGACGGCTGATCCAGGTCTGATCTCCTCCAGACTGAACTGCTCCTTTTCTGTTCTCCAGTTCGCAGTTTTCCGGTGTGCTGCCGTTCCCTGGAGCCCAGTTCTGATAGCACACCATGTCTCCACTCACCCAGAGCCACATGTTCATGCTGCAGTAGTTGTGTAAACCCAACCACACCGCCTCGGTAGACGCCAGTTTAACCACGTTCATCACCTCATTCTGCATCTCCTCTGACTGAACTGAGACCAGATCCACATGATTCTGTCTGCAGTATCTCAGAGCTTCAGACCATGATAGCTTCTGCTGGATCACAATCAGTTTATCTGGACACAAAACAAAGCAGAAACTAGAGAGAGACTGATCAACAACAACATGCAGAACAAACACTGTGGAGGAATCTGTCAGACAAGTAGAGGCAACTTTAAAGGGGTGGTCCACAGTGTATTTTTAAGGCTTACTTGTGTTTATAAGATGCTAACCAATGTGTGCTCATGCTTCATTTGTTAAAAAAAAAAAAAACGTTATGTTTTCATAAATCTTACTTTGATTATACACAGCTACCCAGCTAACATTAAAACGACTGTCATATTTCCTAGTTCCTCCAAAAGGCCCGCTCTCAAGTGGCTCTGATTGGTTAGCTAACATAATCTGCTCTGATTCGCGGATTTGCTTCATGGCTGTTTCTCAATATGCGTTCTTCATCAATTTTGCGTCCTCGTGTTCTCGTGTAACGTCATCATCAACTGCCAAAGTTCTGTTCTAATACTTAAGACCGCAAGAACAGAGGACGTGTGAAACTTCCTGGATGTGTTCTTGATATCGAGGACGCACCGATGCAGACTTTAGCACCGAACTTGCTCTGGAGGTCCCAGAAGTCATTGCGACTGGAGGTGGGAAGCGCAGCATTTTATACAGATTTATCTCAGAGATGTCACTTATTTACCTCAGGAGTTTCCCTAAATGAAATGGTGAATATAAACATCACCATGAACATCTTAATAAAGGAATAAATAGGGGTGTTTATTTGCTGAAAATCGTATGAAAATCAGTTTTATTTATATTGTGCAACATATGTTTATGATGTTTTATGCACAGTATATATTTTGAAAAGGGAAAAAGCAATAAATTGTTGTATGAATGCTGTAATGTTTAAATAATTTACCATTTAAAATGCGTGAAGGTCATGTGACCATCAGAAAGAACGCATCATCTCATTCCTCACAGGACGCGTTCTCTGTTCTCATGGTCTCCCGAGTTCATTCTTCCTAGGATACCTGGCAAGATCGGTCTCCACAAGAACACAATTCCGTTCGCTGCGTTCTTGGAATTGAGAAACAGCCCACGTCACCAAGAAAAGCATCATTTGACTAATACCTCTACAAGCACATGCTTTTGTGCCGTCTCTCTAAAATAACATCTGACAAGTGTCTTTCACATATATTCTGAATAAGCATATGTAAATAACATAAAACGTCCACATATCTTTTGCGAGTTTGTAATTTGGGATTTAGAATGGAGAGAAAACATCCGCATAGAGAGTAGTGATGGGAAGTTAGGATCATTCTACTGACTCAGATCTTTAAGTCTTGTTCATCGAGATGAACGAATCTTTTTTCGAGTCATTTTGTTAATTTGGTTCAATTTAACAAAATATTATTAAAATGTTACGAATTGCTTCCAAACACATCTACAACTAGCTAAAAAGGTTGATCACATGACAAATAAGTCATAAATAGAATATAAGAAGGAGAAAATAATAATTCAATGTTTACCTGCTCTTTTGTCTATGAAGGTATTGTTGTCTCTTTGCTCAGCTCACCTCTTCATGTCTTCAAATGTCAGTGGTTCGCTCACGCTACACTGACAGTCACGTATAATCTTAACCATGTACACACAGTCTAAGTCGGTAGGAGCCATGATAATAAGTTCATCTTTCATTTCAATTCTTTTTCCGGCTCTAAACGCATATGATTGGCCCGTGATGAACGAATGACTCAGACCCGATAGAGGACTCGAGAGGTGAATGGATCAATTTTTTTTCCGGCTCTAAACGCATATGATTGGCTTCTGCCTTTCTGCGATGAACGTCTCAAAAGACTTGAAATGAAAGATATCACCTGCACAAATGTGCGCACGCGAGGATGAACGAATCACTCCCTGAGAGGACTCGTAGTTCCAGAGTCATATTGAAGATTCGTTCAAAATGAACGAATCGTTCATGAACGACCCATCACAAATAGAGAAAAACTGCAGCACTGCTGAAGATTGTAGCGTTTACAGTGGATTGATGGATAAATGTGAATGTGTAGCTAAAATGTTAGCGGTGCCAAACAGCATTTCCCGTTGTTTACATCCTTGTTTACGTCCTCGCTACAACATACAGTTAACGCTAGACACTATACATATAATAGATCAATTTTAACCAATTAAAATAACTACAGGTTGTAACAGGTTTTGAGGAGGTTTTAGCCGAGTCCAGCAGTCAACTAGCTAGCTATATATTTATTATAATCCAATGGAACATAATTAAAATGAAACTGTAAGCACTTCTCTCTCTGTCGTGTTCTTTCGAAGCCCAAATACTGAAACAGAAGAAGCTCTGTGGAAATAGCAGTGTTTGGACGCCATTTTAGCTTTCTCTGCTATAACATTACAGTGCCTCTGGCCACGCCCCTGTGCTGCGCGGGGTGTGTGTGCATGGTGAATGCGCATAACCTGAAGCATTTATGATCTCACTAGCCTGGATGTATTTTTGTAGTCCCTAAACTTTGTTTGCTGTAGGCTTTGCTAAGCTAACGCTGTAAAAGCCAATGTATCCCTTTATATTGAACTTTGAACGTCTTACATTCAGAGATGTTGTTTATGTTCACACTGCTACAGACATCTCAAGTCTTTCGAAATTTCCAGGAGTCTCCCACAAATGTAGAGACTCCCGGATGCCAGCAAACGTATGATAATCTCACGGAAATCACGCGTCTCCTGCCCGATTCTCAAATACGTTCTGCATCCGAACTGCATCAGATACGGCGCACTACCCCACAGCCCCCCCACTGCCCCTTGCAACTAGTTTCAAATATGGTATCGTAGTGGACCACCCCTTTAAGAGATCTGGAGCTGATGATGGATTGAGTGTGGATCTGCTCACCTTCATGACACACAAAAGGAAGCTGCTGTGAACCACTACACGAGTAGTCACTCCATTGCCCCTGATCGAACATTTCAACCGCTCCACAGTGTGTATCATCTGGACTATAAGGTACACCAGGTTTCCAGTATCTGAATGAGGAGTTGCTCTGATCTGACCACTGCCATGGGTCTCTAAACAGACCGATCCAGACTGCAGATCCAGATATCTGATTGTCATTAATGAACTTCTCCAGCTGTTGATTCTCATTCTGGTTCCTCACACTGACCAGATCAATGTAATTCTGTCTGCAGTAACTCTGAGCGTCTCTCCAGTTCTTCATCTGATTGACAAACACCAGTCCTGTGCTCACTTGAATGAATATGTGAATGAATGAAGAAGAACAGAGCATCATCAAACATGCTTGCAACCAATGAGTGGGTTTTTTGTATTAGATTTGTCAAAACAGAGCATCTGCCATAAATATATACAGAATCACACAATGTGTCATTTAAATATATATTTTACTATTATATATTTAGTTAATCATCATTTTAAAAATTGGCAATATATTTATACATGTATAATTACGTGATTTATATTCAGTAACACATTATTTTATTACTGCATGCGATCAGGGATGGGCAAAAAGTATTTATGTAATTGGGCTAACCCCTTATCCTTTTCGACCCTAGCAATGCCACTGCTCTTATTTGCCTTGTATTTTAAAAGTGTGATATATGAAGAGGTTTTTTTTTTGTATTAAAAAAATATTGCGCACATGTGATGTGATGCGCGCGATCGATCATCCTCTCATTCGGTATTCACCTGCTTTCTATTTGTCATGGTCTGTCACCTGCATGTTGTCACAGTCATTTGTGTTTGTTTTCTCGTAGCACATGGCATTGTTTTGACAGCTCGCCATGTGCTCCACTGCCTCACTCCACCCACTCATCAGGTTACTCATTAGATCATTATTTCATTATTCGCACCTGTCTCTGGTCTTAGCCTTATTAGTCTCCCTATTTATTCCTCTCTCTGTCATTGTCTTGTACCGGGTGTGTTTACCTCACGCGGTGGCCTCTTAGATCGTGTCCTGTCTTGTAACCATTTTGACTCCAGTGCCAGTTTTTTGATTTCGATTTTGTGGTTTGGACTGTTTCCTGTTTTTTTTCCCCTTTCATCAGATCGCCCTCGCTGCTATCAGTTGTGGCAGACGCTTCCCTCTTCACTTCCTGCTTCTGCCTTTTCTATATTGCCCACCAGCGATCTTCTCCCTCTCTGGCCGCCTTGAATCCCGCCCGGGCGCTTTTACTTCGGCCGTTGATACAGCTGTGTTCCCCGTATTGACTGGAGAGTTGGACCGCCGTGCGCCTCCTGCTGGAAGCACTTAGTATTGCTTGTAATTATCCTTTCTGTCTTTTTGCCCCCTTTTGACTGGCCACTTTGGATCGCTGAGCGCCCTCTATTGAACTTTCTTTATTTATTTTTTGCCAGAATTTTGTCCTTTTCTGTGGCATTTACAGCACCCTGTGCTGGGAATTTTTTGTTGTATTATATCCCCTCTACAGCCCACTGAAGTAATAAATGCCTGTTTTTCCTGCATTTGATTCCTCCTGATTTTTTATACTGACACTTGTATGACACTATTGTTCGCGCGAACGCAGTTACTTTTGCCAGTTGTGTTGCTTCTCAATTCTAAGATCGCCTTTGCATGCATGTATTGGACCATGCTTTTTGTCAAACCCTGCTTTTAAGCATTATTATCTGGGAAAATTATTTTAACCAGCCAAAGTGGCTAGTGGGATTGTTTGTCTTACCCGCCACCGTTGAAATCTACCCGCATTTGATGAGTGTTAATGTAAAGCCCTGTGTATATGCGGTTCCTTTGTTTTCATTTTGGCTGCATGCGAATGAAGTATCTCTGTAAACCAATAGCGTTCAGCTGCACATCTAGCTCCGCCTTTTGGTACACTTTCTCATGTTTTGGTACCCTTTGCAAAGGGTGCCGAAAAAGTGGTACGGTACGGTTGAGTTCAAAGTTGACAGTGGAAACAACCATATTAGTTTACCGAACTGTACCGTACCAATCAGAGGAAAAGGATTAATAAAACCCCGGATTAATAAAAGGAATAAGCCAAAGGTGCCTGGTGTTTTATATTTCTATAGTACCTCTTCATCTCCACCTGCAGCACTGAGACTGAGAATGATTATATGCTGAAGACTCCACATCATATTCTTAAGGACTTTAGGATATTTTATTCCGTTTGATTTCTTGTTCACACTTTACAATAAGGTTCATTAGTTAATTCTAAGGGTGAGGCAGTGGCGCAGTTGGTAGTGCTGTCGCCTCACAGCAAGAAGGTCGCTGGTTCGAACCTCGGCTTAGTTGGCGTTTCTGTGTGAAGTTTGCATGTTCTCCCTGTCTTCGCGTGGGTTTCCTCCGGGTGCTCCGGTTTCCCCCACAGTCCAAAGACATGCGGTACAGGTGAATTGGGTAGGCTAAATTGTCCGTAGTGTATGAGTGTGTGTGTGGATGTTTCCCAGAGATGGGTTGCGGCTGTAAGGGCATCCGCTGCGTAAAAACTTGCTGGATAAGTTGGCGGTTCATTCCGCTGTGGCAACCCCAGAATAATGTAGGGATTAAGCCGACAGGAAAATGAATTAGTTAATGTTAAGTAATGCATTTAATAACATGATCAAACAATGAACAACACATTTACTACAGTATTATTCATGTTAATGAACGTTAGTTGATAAAAATACAGTAGTTCATTGTTAGTTCATGTTAACTCATGGTGCATTAACTAATGTTAACAAGCATGTACTTGAATGTTAATAACGCATTAGTAAATGTTCAATTAAACAAGTGTTGTTCATGATTAGTGCATGTTAGTAAATGCATTAACTAATGAACCTTATTGTAAAGTGTTACCCATTTCTTAAACAAAGATGCTGATGCCTATTGTACATTTTTCTGCCATTTGTATATAACTGGTCTTAGCATTGTGCAGTGTAGTGTACTATTTTGAATGATTGCTGACTTGTGTTGCCATTTGTCAATTTTTTTTTTTTTTTGCTTAATTTTGCATAATTTCCATCCATTCTCCAAGCATTGACCCTCTTCTTAATAAATTTTCTGCATCAGAGGCCGCATTTTTATGATGTAATCTTGTAGACTTCGGTATTTTAAAATACAAAAATACGAGACACTAAAGTATTTTGATACAAAATTTATACCCAATTTCATCAACCCCACAAAATACAAATTACAAAGTACTATTTTGTATTTGAAATACATATTTGAAACACATGTATCCTAAATCCTTTTATCTCTAGATTTTTATTATTGAAAATGTATGTGTATATATATATATATATATATATATATATATATATATATATATATATATATATATATATGTATATTAGGGATGTAACGGTATCAGAATTTCACGGTTCGGTAATACCTCGGTATGAATGTCACTGTACGGTATTTATTGATTTGAAAAACAAAACTTATGAAAATACTCCACAAAAAGTGCCAAAAGTGTCAATGACATACAAATTAGTCATCTATCTGTAAGCTTTGAAACAGGAACTTCAATTTTAATAACAAAAAAATATTAAACCATGTAAAAAATAAAGTTTCAATTTAGTATTGTTGAAAACTCATCACATTCAACATTTAATCACTCACTCACTTAGATAGAGATGGGTTTAAAGGAAAATTATCATATAAATATAATCTGGTAAAAGCTGGTATCTCTGGGTATTTACAATGTCCCCTGCAACAGAAAAAAACCCTCTCATTTGGGACTGAGGTTTCTGGGACAAGAGAGATATGACTTGGCCCAGGTTGACAGCAGTGGGTAACGTTGTGCATTGTATTTCCCCCTACTTGAGAGGACAAACCATGAGTGAGATAGAGATCTCATGTCTGCATCAATCTGAACAGTGTGCTGACAACACCGCTATTCAGTACGCGCGCGACAACACAGCTGATAAGAACTCGCGCGACAACACAGCTGATAAGAACTCGCGCGACAACACAGCTGATAAGAACTCGCGCGACAACACCCGCTTTAGAGTTTTCCAGCTCTTTTTCATCCCCGCTTCTAGCAGCACACTCCATTTCCACATTACTGGATCTGTAGCGACAACAGACCGCAAGGGACGATGGTCAATCATGGGCTGATGGGAATTGTAGTTTTCGCTACCTCCCGTTCGCTTCATTCGCCTGAGCAAACTTTCTCAGAAGACCTATAGTTTTACCGAGTCATGCGACTATGGTAATATCGAAAAAAATTAATATTGCGGTATGACGGTATTTACAATACCGTTACATCCCTAATATATATATATATATATATATATATATATATATATATATATAGTTTTATAGATGTTTGTACTTACTGTTGTAGCAGATGAAAGTCCAGGTGGCATTACATGCCCCAACATACCACTGTCCATTCTTTGTAAAAGTACAATTATTTCTGCTGTATGGTTGTCCAGATGCCCAGTTCAGAAAGAGCACAGGACCACCTGAAGACCAATGCCATTTAATATCATTCGTACCCTGAAGACCAATCCAGACCCCTCTGTCATTCACTTTCACAAATTTAATCAGCTGGTTCACGTCGTTCATGTTGTCAACAGTGGCCAGATCTGTGTATTTCTCTCTGCAGTATTGCTGAGCTACAGTCCGGGTCTTCAGCTCATTTATAAAGTGATACTGACGCTGAACACATTCAGATATGGAGCAGAGAGCTGTGAAAGAGACACTTTGCTTTAATGCTTTTCAGAACAGTCAAACCTAATGAAACTATAAACCATAAATAAAACTACAAACACACTCACCAATGAGGAGAAGAGGGAAATATAGAGTTTGAGCCATTCCTGAGAAAGAAAATCAGATTTATTTAGAAACAAAACCTTTCAGTAAAAGAGGAGCATTAATGCAGAATACACAATCAATAAGAGCATCAACAGATGTCAGAAGTGTGTTCGTGTGTATAATGTAGATGTGTGTTGTTCTTACCTCAGAGTTGGTGTGTTTCTGTCCTCAGTCTGATGTTTCTGGCTGCAGCTTCAGACTGTGTGAGTATTCTACATCTGCTCTCATCCGTCATTCAGCATATCAAATCATTTCTCTAAACAAAGGACTTTGTCATTGTTTCTTTTTCATTTACATGTTTCTGTACTCCTGTAGCAGTATGTTCATTTGAATGTGGTCAAGAGTCTGTATGTCCTACTAATACAGCATTTCCATACTGGCTACAGCAGAAAAATCCACCATAAAATTTGCATTGTCTTTTATTATCTTTTTTTTCCATGTATTTTTTGTCGTTTATTGGGTACAGGGGTGATAGTGGAATATTTGAAGCTGGCAGGGACTTTGCAAAGTTCCAGTGATCTGTTGAAGGGCAGGGATAGAGCTGGAAAACAGGCTGGTGAGACTCTGGCCCCGTTTACACTAGTGCGTGTTAGTTTTAAAACAGCATTTTAGATAAAAAACGATCCGCGTCCACACTAACGTCTTACCTAGCGTCTTTGAACATATTTCCGTCCACGCTACGCCACCAAAAACGTATATCACGTGACCATTCGCGCACTCTGGGCATGCGCGTTCTAGTATAAACAGGAAGCATGCGTCTCGCTCAGCATTTGGTTATTGTTCGTCAACAAATGCCGGTTGAACATTAAACGCGATGGCAAAGGAAGCAAGAAAGGTCTTTTTGTGGACAGACGACGAGGTCGAGTTGATACTAAACGTAACAAATTAATAACTGCACAATGGCACCTAAAACAGACAATAGTGCAAACAACACTCCCATTTCTGTGTCCATGTTGTTGTTTACAGTACTGTCTTCCGGTAGTGTTAAAGCCATGTGTTATTGTCATGTGATAGAGGCTTGACAAATAAGGGAAGGATACAGTGACGAAGGCAATGACACAAATGCCCCAATCAGGCAGCGAATGTCTGCAGTCCCGCCTCCGTTTTAAGATGTCTCCATTTTTCCTCATCCACACTGAAATGGAGCAGCAGCGTTTCAGAATGAAAACGGCCTCTCCAGCGTTTTCAAAACGCTCCATTTCAAAAAGTTTCAAAAGCGCTCGAGAACTCCGGCATAGTGTGGACGGATGGCGTAACCGTAGCAAAACTTATGTGTTTTAAAACGAAAATGCATTAGTGTAAACGGGGCCTCTATCTGGGCCTATTCTGTATCCTGAAGACTCTTCATCCTCTCTACTGATCTGTAGTGCAGGTTGAGATGCAGTGAGGTGGAGAGAGAGGACGGTGGGTGAGTGGGAGCAAGGGGTGTCAATGATTGTGTGGAATCTGCAGTAAAACTCATGGAAAGTTCATTATGAATAACGGCTGCCTTACTTACTTGTTGGTACATGACTGTTTGTTAAGTGAAGTTTATTCATAAACTAATTTCGAGAGGATCACGTGCTTATGATTGACACGGCTGGCCCGAGTCAAGCTAATGTACGAACCACCAATCAGACTACTCCTAACCAAGTATAAATAACCAAACACCTTACCTTTAGTCATCTTCGTCTTGAAGAATCCCCCCTTCCACCCCTTCGCCTCCTCTTTTGTCTACAGGGCAGCACGGCGGCCCAGTGGCTAGCACTGCGGCCTCACAGCAAAATGCCTCCGGTTCGGGCATCTACCCAAACTTTCAGCATTTTCGTGTGGAGTTCATGTTCTCCCCGTGCTTGCGTGGGTTTTCCCCGGGTCCTCCGGTTTCCTCCCACACTCCCAAAAACATGACACTTAAGTAAATTGACTAAACCAAATTAGCACCAAATTTGATTCAATTCTGTCAGCAACGCATCACCTTAGCAACCCTCACGCAGCAGGAGGGAGGGGGGTTCTCGAGATCTACCCGAGCTCAAACTCCCCTCTCGCCCTGCAACGGGAGGGAGCCCCGGGCTCGAGGCTCTCATGAGCTCGGGGCTCTCTCCCGGGACAGCATGCCAAACTAGCTTATTACCAATCATCAGCTAAGTGTGAACTCTTGAATTAATGTATTAATTATCACATTAGTTTAGGCTTAATTTAACCACCAAGAACCATTCATACATTCATTCATTTTTCTTTAGCTTAGTCCCTGATTATCAGAGGTCAGAATTACTAGAACTATTCCAGCTTATGTTTTATACAGCGAATGCTCCTCCAGCAGCATCCCAGTACTGGGAAACACCCATACACACTTACATTTAGACACACACTCATACACTATGGGTAATTTAGTTCATTAATTCTCCTATAGTGCATGTTTTTGGAATGTGGGGGAAACCGGAGCACTCGGAGGAAACCCAGGCAAATGCAGGAAGAACATGCAAACTCCACACAGAAATGCCAACTGACCCAGCCGGGACTCAAACCAGCGACCTTCTTACTGTGTGGCGACAGGGCTTACCACTTAGCCACCGTGCTCCCCAACTCAAAATATACTAGTGTATAATTACATCATGAGATCCAAAAGTTTACATTCATATAATTATTAATCATGTTCCTAAATGGTCTGTCTCTAAACATATCCCCCGTCACGTTAGGCGTGATCAAAACAATAACGAGAACAAAAGATTGCAGATTTAAGTGCAGATTTTTAATACCAAAATTTAATAATCAAAATACCAAAGAGCAAAGTTACAAATAAACAACGAAACAAGAAACTAAGACAGATAAACATGAACTAGACTTTAACAGAATAAGAGAACAAGATCAGGAATAACAACTCGGAATAACAGACTTACTGGGAACAAGAAAGACAAACGACACGATAACAAACAGTGGTTGAATGACTGAATATATAGTCCTGGTAATCACGGAGAACGGAGACAGCTGTGGTTGTAAATCAGTGTAGATGACAGACCGGGTGTGTGCGCGAAAGAATGTATGGAAATGTAGTCTTTTTGGGCGCTGTAGTTCCACTCAGTGTCCATTGAACTACAGCGCCCTCAGGTGGTCACTGACAGTCGTGACACCCCCAGTTACTACGCTTACGGGTTCATATGATTACACATCAGTACCACCAGATGCAGACCCAGTCAAGCCACACATAAACACACAGCACTCAGTCAGTAGGAAACCACCACCACACACAAATGGTCAGCCACCTGCGCAGAATCTCGGCTCAAAACAGTACCATGAAATGTTTCCCCATGATTAACTATAGGATGCCAGACGCTGTGAACACAGCAAACACAGTCACATGCAGCAAACATAACTACAAACAACAGCTACAGCCAGGGAGTAACTGCATGTGTTCAACCAAACACACTACGTGAATAAACCGACAATTTAGTAGTCAGCGCAGATCTATAGAGTAATATTTAACCTATGGAGATAGACAAACTGGCTGTACACAAATATCATTTAACAGGAAGACACTGATACAAACTAGTTTGTCTTATGTAAACTTGTGGTTATGACTAATGGTCATTAGTGATCCTGTGACAGTATACAACACGGTGTTGTATAATTTCAAGCAAATGCAAATATCCTGCTTGCTTATTTGTTTACATATTATTTTATTTTCAGAGGAATGCCTTATATTGTTTACAGTATTTGTTAGTCGCTAAAGGACTACAAATAGGCCATTTATGGACTACATATTGGCTGTTTCTCAATTCCAAGAACGCAGAGAACGGACTTGCGTTCTTGTGGAGACCGATCTTGCCAGGTGTCCTCGGAAGAACAAACTCAGGAGACCGCGAGGGCTGAGGACGCGTCCTTAAATGAGATGCTGCGTTCTTCCTGATGGTCACATGACCTTCACATGTTTTAAAATGGTAAATTATTTAAACATTACAGCATTCATACAACAATTTATTGTTTTCCCCTTTTCAAAATATATACTTGGCATAAAAACATTATCAATATACTCTGCACAATATAAATAAAACAGATTTTAATACAAATTTCAGCAATCCCTGCTGAAAAATCCAGCTTAAAACAGCCTAGGCTGGTTGGCTGGTTTTAGCTGGTTGACCAGGCTGGTTTTAGAGGGGTTTTGGCCATTTCCAGGCTGGTTTCCAGCCATTTCCAGCCTGGTCTTAGCTGGTTAGGCTGGAAAATGACCAGCCAAATCCAGCTAAAACCAGCTTGACCAGCCTGGTTTAAGGTGGATATAGCTGGTTTTGGCTGGACTCCCAGCTTGGCTAGGCTGGTCAAGCTGGTTTTAGCCGGTCATCTCCCATCCTGACCAGTTAAAACCAGGCTGGAAATGGCTGGAAACCAGCCTGGAAGTGGCCAAAACCCCTCTAAAACCAGCCTGGTCGACCAGCTAAAACCAGCCAACCAGCCTAGGCTGGTTTAAGCTGGATTTTTCAGCAGGGAACTGTGGTAGCATCTTTTAATTAGGCAAAAATGTGTATTTGTATTTTTTGCTCTTTTCATTGTTACACTTTCTGTGTTCTTTCTTATTATCTGCTTATTGCTGTTACTGTTAATCCCCATATCATGAGTTTATTTTTTCTCTGTAAAGCACTCAGTGCAGCCTTGTGGCAGTTGGAAACGTGTTATATAAATGAATTGAACTTGAACTGGAACTTTAAAAACTTTTTTTTGAACTTTAAAAAGATTAATAATCAGTAAACAACAATTAGTAACCGAAAACATGCTCCCTCTCATTTAAGCATTTTATATTATTTTACATTAATAATTTATTCAGTTTACTGAAAAAATAAAATAAAATATATATGTTGTATGGTATTTCAGTTTAAGGAAAATGAATGATAAATGCATAATATATACTATATACAGTCTGACTGACACTGTGTTTCTATACACTGTGCATGCTAAAATATTTTTGTTGAACCATTTTTTGATGACATAATTTGAGAAAATGACCTAAACTGGACATATTTAATCCCTGAGAACAGAATCCTTCATCAAACTCTCAAACACCAGCAGGAGGCGCTGCAGTAAAAACCATCATCCCAGCAGAAACACTCATTCCAGGAAGCTGAAATTTTCATATTAAATCAGACTCAAACAAATCAACAATTAAATCACTTTATTATTTGCACTACATTTAGTTTTCTGATTACTGTGATGCTACAGAGACATTCAATAAAGCAGATTTCATTCAGCTGAGACACAAATCATGTTTAACTGAAGATCTGCTGCTCACAGAGTCACATTCAGCCAGTCATTTATATGATCAGAGCAAAACATGAAGAGACCAAACACCAGCAGATCTAGAAAATTGAAAACACACACATCACACCTAAAGAATCTTACACCTTAAACCGAAGAATCTTAAACATTTTTCTTAAACATTGGTGTTAAAACTTTAACAGCACATTATATTATGATAGATAAATACAGAAATAAAACATTTGGTTATGTTTAAGCTCAAACAGCAGATTCACTCAAGACCTTTAAAAGAATAAATCAAACATAAAAAAGTAAGTAGTTGAAGGATATTTTGATTTTGATTAGACCTACAAATTATTTTATGTTGAGTAACTCATGGGCTCATTTCAATATTTTTGAGCGAATCATCTCTTTAAATATTTGTAAAATAATAATAATAATAATAATAATAATAATAATAATAGCATGTCATAAAACGAAAAAAAAAAAGACTTTTGCTCACAATTAATCACCTTTTTTTCACCCACAAAAGCAAAGTTGCTTAAACTTACTAAAAAAATGAAACACTTAGAAGTAAACGAGAAAAAAAAATTCAGTATGAAATAGCCGCATTTCCATAATTGCGCCTAAAGCGAGCGAGCCAGGGCCAGTCGCGTTTCCAGTGTCTCTTCCAGTGCCTGATCAGGCCAAAGCGGGGCTTCCTCGGGGCCAGCAGCTGGTCAAATACCTCGGGCCAAAGAGGGCCAGTTGGGTCTTCGTGGCGAAGTGAAAGGAGAGGGGGAGTTTGCCGAATCTGGTTAAGATGGTGTGCCATCGTTACACTAGTTTTCCGATTGCACACGAGTACATGCGGCAAACACATCAATAAATAAGGGAAAGAAAACTTCTAGCTGGTCAGTTTAAGATGGGTTATTTCATAATAGCTTATAAGCTGGGGTCTTTTGCGTTTGATCGCCCTTATGTTTCCCTTTTAAATGTCAGGCTGTTGCATAAAATAATAAAGTTTTTCTTATAAGTGACATTTCTTTGCTGCGTCTTCCTTGATGTTTTAATAATGGCTCATACACACCGGGACGCTTTTCATTTGCGTTTATCGTCAGCGATTTACGAGACGTTTTTCCGTGTTCAAACCCAATTGATTTTTACTGGCGTCAAGCAGAAGAGGATGCAAAATCACTCCTTGATGTTAGATGGCGCTACAAAACGCGCTTGTAACAGAAGAAGAGGAGGAGAGAAAGTTCACACGCTTGTTGTTAAAGTTACTGGTGACTCGAATAAGCATAGATGGTTCAAGCAGCAGCTCCAGCTCTGGCAATGATGAAATGACTATTGTTCACAGGGCAATAAGCAGCTCCCCGTTCATATCGCCTCTGGGCAACTTCTTCGATGTGCACTTGCATTGACAGTTTTGCACTTGTTTGCACTTGTTTACTCCGTGCACGTGAACAAAAGTGCCGATCTGATTGACGGAGAAGGTTTTGACGTGGTGCGTCAAAACTAAAAAAACGAGCATGAGACGTTTTTTTTGTTAAATAACGCTTTTACGCCTGCCAGTTTGCGCATTGGGGTGCATGATCACATTGGCGCCCTTTATTTAGTCACGAGACGTTAAAATTGGAAGGAAAATGTAAGCCAAATACGTCTCGGTGTTCACGGTTCTTAACGGATAATTATCTTTACCTAATATCAAAGACACAGTAGCCAGTAAAGGTTGTCAAGAATTTTTGTCAAGTTTTAAAATTCGTGCTTGACACGTGAGCGTTAGATGCCTGTTTGTGTGTGAGAGACCAGACAAAAGAGCGCTCGCTTCACAGTTTGATTCCGCGAGCTGCTTTTTTCTTTTTTAATTTACTTAGGAGATAATACACAATATAAACACAACAGAAAGACATAAAACTTTACAAATGATGTATCCACTTTTGTAGGCTCAAAATTTAATATTTAAAGAATTACAAATATCAGATATAATAAAATCACATGAAATAAACCATTATAAAACAAACAAGAGCTAATAAAATGTAGGTACTGTATATACAATACATAAATGTAACTGTTTTAAAGCCATATTAAACTTTCATCGGCCTATCTGAAAAAAGATTTGAGATATTTTCTAAAAACAATAAACACGAGAGGAGTTGTGAAATATTATTTATAAAGTATTTGGATACGATGATATTAATCAAAGCATTTTGGGGTGAGTGAAAGCCGAAACTAGGCGACCTTTTTTTCTGTCATTCAGTCCTGCGCAGCGCATGTTTACAAACGGATCGGAGAAAACTGCAAATACAAAATGTGTTCTGTGTCCTTAAACAAGTGTTTCTGTTTTTATATGACGTGGTAAAATTTTAAAATGAAATTTTAAATGTGGAGCTTTATTTATTAGTGAATAGCTGCTGAAAGCAACAAAATATTGGCTATATTGTATTACTTGCTCTTATTTGTTGAAACACTGAACACTTTCCTTTACGTAAGATCCCTGAAAAATATGCAACATCCTTAAATAAAGGAGAAGTGTCATATAGCCTAGAGTAAAATTAAAATGTTACAGGTTTTTCCAAAGCAATTGCTCTAAATTTTTGACGACGTCTGTTAAAACGAGGATGTTATAAAAATACATTTCATACAGAGTTATTACCGGAGAATTTGTGTGGTGTTATATTATGGATGTTTGCGCGCACTGCGCCGGGTCCCTCCGTTAGTGGCGAGACCACTTGATGCACGATGCCAACAGTCGGTCGGCGAGTAAATTATTAAAACGAGAAAAAACACACTGGCCTGTGCGTATAGACATATAATGTACTGCTGTACAGTAACGTGTCATTTGTTTGTTTGGGTTGTTTTCATTTTATTGATTTCGTGATGATATGGTGTGCTTTATCTGCCCGATTCCCGCTGAAGTGTGGGGAAAATTCGGGGGACATTCTTGGGGAGGGGTTTGCGTGACGCGCTGCGAGCTACTAGCCTGACAGTGGAAACGCGACATGATTTCGGCCTCACTGCTTAACCTGCCGGGCCATTGGCCCGGTCCAATTAAAGCCCTGGCTCACACTGGCCTGACAATGGAAATGCGGCTATTGTGAGTAAACACCAACAATCTCACATCTTTTGTCTCAGTAGTTAGTGCAGATGAAGTTGAGTCTGTCAGATTCAGGACGGCTGATCCAGGTCTGATCTCCTCCAGACTGAACTGCTCCTTTTCTGTTCTCCAGTTTGCAGTTTTCCGGTGTGCTGCCGTTCCCTGGAGCCCAGTTCTGATAGCACACCATGTCTCCAGTCAGCCAGAGCCACATGTTCATGCTGCAGTAGTTGTGTAAACCCAACCACACCGCCTCAGTAGACGCCAGTTTAACCACGTTCATCACACGACGCTGCATCTCCACTGACTGAACCGAGACCAGATCCACATGATTCTGTCTGCAGTATCTCAGAGCTTCAGACCACGACAGATTCTGCTGGATCACAATCAGTTTATCTGGACACAAAACAAAGCAGAAACTAGAGAGAGACTGATCATAAACAACATGGGGAGGAATTTTTCATGTAGAGTCAACTTTAAGAGATCTGGGGTCCATTTTTCGCATGTGGATTATTCAATTAGCTGGATGTTGACGATTTGACCCGATCCAGGATCGTTTCGTTCTTCAAAACTCATCTAAAAGTTGTTGTCTTAGCAATAGTTCTTTTAGCTCAAACCTGCTCGAGAGCAGCAGCTCTTTTCATATAAACAGGATTAAATTGGGTCATTTCAAGCAAAGGTAATACTGAAAGCATGTACAGAAGACTGATATTTTTTTACAGTTCTAGTTATATAGACTTAGGAAAATATTAAAAGAGTTTTGAATAATTAGATGAATAAAACTTATGCAATCTGCACAAGTTTAATAAAAGTACAAGACTGTCACGGATGGCAAGTGGTTCTCCTAAAGAGGTTCAAAGAGAACTTTTATTAATATAGACTTTTACCAGCTTTAGTATATTTGTGTATGATAATAGTCATGCACAATATTCATCAGTTTTTTTTTGAGGAGTAATAATCTATACAGTCATGAGCATGTTTTGACAGTAACATGACGGTGATTTGATGCTTCACAAAAGTTGCATACGCCAACATAAAAATACTTTTTTGATGCAAGATAAATTTGAACATCCCGTTATTCCTTACATCAATTTAGAAAGTTTAATAGGCCTAAAGAAAATCCACTCTAAATATATTACTAAATACTCTTGACACATAAAAGTGTACAGCCTGCGGCCAGGCCCGGCCCTAACCAAAGTGGCACCCTAGGCAAGATTTCAGGTGGCGCCCGTCACATCGCAGTAAACTCCACTGCTAGTGTATAGTCATAAGAAACTAAATCACTTTTTGATCGACTACTATAAGCTGGGAAAACATCAGATAGATATGCCAATGCAATTAACATTATTGCTGAATAGATGTAATATTCACACATTTGCTTGAGGAAGGAATGATAAGGGTAGTTACATTACTATTACTATTTTCCATAACATCTATGCCCTTTCATAACATTAGCTGACAAGCAGAGCAGTGGTTGTAATGTTGAGGGAAAAAAAGAAAAAGACAGCTGTGAAACATAACGCTCAGGTTACAGAAGTAACCCTTCTTGGGGAACGGAAATGCTATAGGTGGATTTGATAGATTCGGTTCAGAAGCCGCTTGTCTGAAAGAGTATTGAACGGGCCAATGAATTGGCAGCGTAAGCTTGTGTAGCTGAGCTAATAAGTATAAAATATACCAATGCAAATTATTAGTGAACTTCATCAAAACTTTACTTTTTAATTACTTTTGTTTTATATTTTCTTTTCTTAATTATAATGTTTTGTATATAGTTTTGATAGAGATGTTTTTTATGCGGAACCATGTTGGCAAATGTTTAGGAGAGCACATATTAGTGGCGCACACAGCAACTCATGCGGTGTGTGGGCAGGCAGCGCCATCTTCAGTGTTGAATTCGCCGCTGACTGAGTTTGTTGCATGTTCTCTCGCTCTGCTAACGTGAGCCTGGTAAGGATTTTCAAGCGAGTTCACTGAGTTATTTTATGTGACAGTGAATGTATAAACGTGATAAAACTATGATGTATCGAAGATTAATGTAAATAATCACATTTTGAGTGCTTAAAGTGACTTTCCTTTCTAATTGGCAGAGTGGAAAAAGAGAGAGACAATTCAGCATATTATTGCGCTCTCTGTGTTTTTACAGGTATGTTTATTATGTTTTGTTAAGTGATGTTTGAAATCTAATTATACAAGTTGTGTAAAATGAGGTCTGTTTGCAAAGCAATATAATTTTGCATATATTCATGTATTTTATAGTGTTAAATGTTTATTTGTGTATCTTTTCTGATATTTGACACTATTTTTCGTTCTATTGCTCACTAATGTAGTGACCAGTGAAACATTATATTCCTTTTACAACTTATCTGATGTATACTATAATGTTTATTCTTTACTGCTAGTTTTTGTGGTCTATTTATTTGTATTTATTTTCTTTTACCTATTGTTTTTGTCAATTTGTTGGCTATTATTAATGCAAAGAGTGTTGAATTCGCCGCTGACTGAGTTGGTTGCATGTTCTCTCGCTCTGCTAACGCGAGCCTGAGTGGAAAAAGGGAGAGACATTTCAGCATATTATTGTGCTCTCTGTGTTTTTACAGAATAAACCAAACTTGAGATCTCCAACGCCGCTGTTGTCTTATTGGGAAAAAACACACACAACCAGAGTAAAACTGCTACACTTGCGCAGGTGTGCTTCATTGCCAATTATCCCAGAATATAAGCACAAGTGGAGCGAGCAAACGCCATCCTTTTAAGCTGAAGAGACTTGCTAACAGCTAAGGAACATTCATTATGGCGATGGAATATAGCATTTCTGTTCCCCGAGGGGTTACTTCTGTAACCTGAGCGTTCCCCTTCGGGTGGGGACCTCCAATGCTATAGGTGGATTTGATTGTAGAAATCCACGAATGGGAGAACTATGAAAAACGCCTTAATGACTGCACCTTACCAACACCTCCAATGAGAGGATAGTCAAGCAAGCGTGATGCACCCACATCATGGGAGGCGCGGTCCTCCAACGTGTCCCTGGCCCTAACTTATCCCACTTCAAAGGAAGTTTTATGGATTAGGTATATTTTTTGGGAGTCGCTAGCGTCTAGATAATTATAGGAAATACGACAGTACGTTGGGAAGTGTGCAATCCCGATAGGGAGGACGCTGCGGAGACCATCCGCACCCAATGGGGAAGACAAAATGGCAAATACATATGTACTAGCCCTAAGAAGAAGGAGTGCGCATAAGAAGGTGGTTAGCGGATAGGGAAGGCACGGGTCCACTCAAGAGGGGGGACTTAACCGTGGCGGAAAGGCATATGGGATCACCTAGTGGGGATCGCACATAGCAGGCACCTATACCCAAAACGCGGGCTGACCAGCGGGCAGACTTACAACGTAGTGGGCCAGCAAGACTCCGCTGAGTCAGTGCCGGTGGCCACGGAGGAATCTGCAGGGTTCCCCTTGGCGGGGAACTTACTGACAGACAAGGAGGCACACATCACTCCGTGTTAGGGAAAAATGGCACAGCAAGCGTGTTACAACACCCTGCCGAGTTGTTTCCTCAATCACCAAGGGTTACCTAATATCCTTGAGGAAACCGGCTCCACTCACAGATTGTAAAACCTAGCAAATGTGTTGGGTGTCGCCCAGCCCGCAGCTCTACAGATGTCTGTTAAAGAGGCGCCGCGTGCATGCGCTCAAGAGGATGCAACGCTCCGAGTGGAGTTTGCACGCACTCCCGGGGGACACGGCTCGCCTCTGCTTAAATAAGCACATGAAACGGCCTCCACAAACCAGTGGGATAATCTCTGTTTGGATACGGCACTTCCCTGCTGCTGACCGCCATAACAGACAAAGAGCTGCTAAGATGATCTAAAGTTTTGAGTACGGTCCACATAGATGTGGAGAGCGCGAACTGGACAAAGTAAGGAATGGGCTGGGTCTGCCTCCTCCGGGGGCAGAGCTTGCAGGGTTACTACCTGGTCTCTAAAGGGAGTGGTAGGAACCTTGGGCACATAACCCGGGCGGGGTCTCAGGATAACGTGAGAATAATCCGGCCCGAATTCCAGGCACGAGTCACTGACCGAAAATGCCTCCAGGTCCCCGACCCTCTTAATAGAGGCCAACGCGACCAGCAGAGCTGTCTTCAGGGACAGAAATCTTAAGGATGCTGATTCGGGTGGCTGAAAGGGATCTGTGCGCAGGCTCGTGAGGACGAGGGCATGAGAGGGGGGCGAGTTGGATTAATTCGCCATGATGATGAGCGGAGATGGCGGCCACGTAAACCTTGAGAGTGGAGGGCGACAGCCTGCTCTCCAACTTCTCTTGAAGGAAAGAGAGCACAACACTGATCTGGCAGGTTCGGGGGTCTTCTCTGCGAGAGACACACCATTCAGTGAATAGACTCCACTTTAGAGCGTAGGCGCGCCTCGTGGAGGGGGCTCTAGCCTGAGTGATGGTATCAACCACCGCAGACGGTAGGTTACCTAAGTCTTCCTCGTGTCTAGGGACCACACGTGGAGGTTCCAGAGATTGGGGCGAGGGTGCCAGATGGTGCCCTGTCCCTGAGAGTGTAGGTCCTCTCTCAAAGGGATCCGCCAGGGAAGGGCCAGAGGGGCGCAACTAGCAAAACCTGTTCCTCGTCCTCCCTGACCTTGCACAGTAACTGCACGAGCAGGCTCACTGGGGGAAACGCATACTTGCGTATGCCCCGAGGTCAGCTGTGGGCCAGTGCATCCGTGCCGAGAGAGCCCTCGGTCAAGGAAAAGAACAACTGGCAGTGAGCGTTCTCAGAGGAAGTAAACAGATCGATCAGGGCCTCTCCGAAACGCGCCCATATCAGCTGGACAGATTCGGAGTGGAGTCTCCATTCTCCAGAGTGAATTTGCTGCCGTGAGAGCACATCGTCTGCACGGTTGAGCATACCTGGGATGTGAATGGTGCTCAGCGATTTCAGCCGCGGATGACTAGAGGGGAGCAGACGGCGGGCGAGCTGAGACATGCGGCGAGAGCGCATACCTCCCATACGGTTTATATACGCTGCCGCCGCTGTACTGTCTGTCCTGACCAGCACGTGTTGCTGCTCCAACACCGGAAAAAAACGGTGGAAAGCGAGAAACACTGCCAACAGCTCTAGGTGATTGATATGCCAATGCAGCTGGGCACCTTTCCATAGGCCCGCAGCTGCATGCCCGCGACACACGGCTCCCCAGCCCGTGTTGGAAGCATCTGTTGAGACAAGAACATGACTGGACGCCTGTCCCAGAGGCACACCGGCCAGCAGGAAGGAGGGGTCGTTCCAAGGGCTGAGGGTGCGGCGACACAGCGCAGTGACAGAGACTCGGTGTGCGCCCGCATGCCATGCGCGTCTTGGAACTCGATCGTGAAGCCAGTGCTGAAGTGGTCTCATATGGAGCAATCCGAGTGGCGTGACGGCTGCAGCGGATGCCATATGCCCCAGGAGCCTTTGAAAGTATTTCAGTGGGACCACTATTTTGCTGTCGAGCTCCCTCAGACAGTTCAGCAACAGGCGAGCGCGCTCTTTGGAGAGGCGAGCTACCATGGTGACCGAGTCCAGCTCCATCCCGAGAAAAGAGATCCTCTGCACAGGGGCGAGTTTGCTCTTTTCTCGGTTGACCTGAAGCCCCAACAGGCGGAGGTGCCGGAGCACCTTGTCTCTGTGCATAGTCAATTGCTGCCGTGAGTGGGCTAAAATCAGCCAGTCATCAAGATAAATGAGTATGCGGATGCCCGCGAGCCGAAGGGGCGCTAAGGCAAAGACCCGCGGAGACAGAGAGAGCCCGAAGGGGAGGACCTTGTATTGCCACGCTCGACCTTTGAACGCAAACCGCAGAAACTGACGGTGGAGCAAAGAATGGAGACATGAAACTAGCATCCTTCAGGTCTATGGCTGCAAACCAATCCTGAGGGCGGACGCATCAGAGGATGCACTTCTGCGTAAGCATTCTGAACGCAAGCTTGTGTAGACAGCAGTTAAAAACGCGCAGATCTAGGATTAGCCGTGACCCACCGCTCTTTTTGGGTACGATGAAGTAAGGGCTGTAGAACCCGCTCTCCATCTCGGCTGGAGGGATCGGCTCAATTGCACCCTTCGCCAGGAGGGCAGCAATCTCCTCTCGCAAGACAGGGGCGGACAGGGGGTTGACCCTGGTGAAATACACACCCGTGAACTTGGGGGGTCGTTTGGCGAACTGAATCGCATAGCCGAGTCTGATTGTGTGTATGAGCCACCGCGAGGGGGTGGCCCGCGCTAACCAGGCAGGCAGAGCCCTCATTAATGGAGTCATTGCTACAACCGCTGACGTACCAGTGGTGTGGCAGCGCGGAGTGGGTGTGCTGATCCGGGAAGCGCGAGGGTCTCGCGGAAGAGCTGGAGGAAAGCGATTTGCTCTGGCTCCGCACTCTGAGAGGTGGCATTCCTGGACCACTAGTGTGGACATCGTCTTCCCCAGCATACACGCAGCAGACTTAGTAGTCTGGAGAGCATAGTCGGTCGCGGTGCGCAGCTCGTGTAACAAGCCTGGATTAGACCCACCCTCTTGCAGCTCGGCCAGCGCCTGCGCTTGGTAGCGCTAGTAGGTGGCCATCGCATGCAAGGCGGAAGCAGCCTGGCCCACAGCCTTGTAAGCTCTAGCTCCGAAGGAGGCAGATAACCTACAGGCTTTGGACGGAAGACGGGGCGGACCCAGCCAAGTAAAGGCGCCACACGGGCAAAGATTGACCGCGATGGCGCGCTCCACCAGCAGGATTGCCTCCTACCCCCTGGCAGCTCCACCGTCAAGGGTGGTGAGGGCGGAGGGACACGCAGCACGGGCAGGGAAAGGTGCCCTCCAAGACTGCGTAAGCCTACTGTGCACCTCCGGGAAGAAGGGGACGAGAGGCTTCGAAGGTTTCGCCTTCTGGTCCTCTATGTAACACCCATCTAGTCGGTCCGGCCGCGGAGCTGGGGGATGAACCATCTCCAACCCCACGGCTGAAGCAACCCGGGAAAGCACGGCTAACATGTCCGCTTCAGGATCCATTTTGACGGCGCTCGCTTGCCCGGAGGGGGCGAGCGGGTCTGGATCATCATCGGACAGTGAAAGCCCACCCTCTGATACCGTGGAGGACATCTGGTCTCCGGTGTCAGCGAGCGTGAGAGCTACCATCTGGTTAGACGGATCACTCCCAGTGCCCGAAGCTTGGATGGAGCGCTTGGAGGAGCGGGAGGTCCGCGAGCCCTTAGGCGGCGGATTATCTTCCGCTGAGACCCTCAGATCGGCCCGAGCCCCTGCTGCAGAGCAGGAGGCAACTTGGGTGGTTCGCTTTCCTACGAAAGCTAGCCGCGATCTCAACTGCGCAACGGTCATGGCATCGCAGTGACGACATGAACCGCCCGCGAGCACCACATTAACATGCTGGACCCCCAAACATGTAATGTAGTGATCGTGTCCATCATCCGGAGCCAGGAAACCCCCGCAACCAGAAACGCACAGTTGGAGCGCCATCCTGAAAAGGACGTGCTGCACGACTGTGTTGCTCTTTTAGGAAAGTTGCAACTATACGCACCGCTCTGGAGGACCGGACGCAAAGAAAAGCCAGGCAAGGGAGAATCCCAGCTCGACCGTCGCGTAGACTCGCTCTGGACCGGGAGACACTCGTTCGCTCTGAAGTCGCTGTAGCAGCAAGAGGAACCCTCATCAACTCGATCAAAAAGTCTCTAAAGCGAAAAGGGTGGCGTTTGCTCGCTCCAGGTGTGCTTATATGCTGGGATATTTGGCAATGAAGCACACCTGCGCAAGCTTATGCTGCCAATTCATTGGCTTTCATTGGCCCGTTCAATACTCTTTCAGACAAGCGGCTTCTGAACCGAATCCTCCCATACGTGGATTTTCTACAATCAAATCCACCTATAGCATTGGAGTTCCCCACCCGAAAGGGAACCAGCTTTGTCTTTTTGTAGGAAACACACTTTAGATCTTTTTAGGGTAAGAGGTTTTTGAGTTGTTGCCGTCTACCACTGAACGTGTCAGGAATATCGAAAACAAAACCAACTGAACCGCGCTCATTTCTGCACCCCCCTGGATGTACAGCGCCCTTAGCATTTGCCTATACTGCCTATGCCACGGGGCGGCCCTGCCTGCAGCCCACAACAAAGGTGGAAAGTTATTGGGTATCATATTTAACAAACCGATTACTATAAATTTTAATGCATCAATGATGTCATTACGCTGCTGTGCTGTCAGCCAATCGTTGCAATACTGGTCATGATTTCGAGGAAGGATAGATCTGTCCTTCACAACACTCACATTGGTCTCAGATCAGTTCATGCAGACATTTTAATCTGATTTGCGAACTTGTTTGAAGAACCAAATTAGCCAGAGATCAGTTATCAAGATTAAAAGATCCAGGATCTGCCAAATCATCTTAGGCCCCGTTTACACTAGTGCGTTTTAGTTTTAAAACGGCGTTTTAGAATGAAAACGATCCTCGTCCACACTCGCATTTCACCCAGCGTTTCTGAACTGCTCTCCGTCCACACCAAAACGCTGAAAACGCACATCACGTGACCACACACACACTCTCAGGCAAGCGCTGTAGCCAATCTACCCAGATGAGAGCTGTGCTAGTCGGACTTCTCATCAAGCATCTCCCGCTGGATCTAACCTCACTATATTTATTAAACGGAATATTTCTTTCATCTTGTTGTCTTTATTTAACGACATATTCATTGGACATTGGAATCTATTACTTGTTCTCAGGTAACGTGTTTTGGCTGAGCGCAAAGATAAGTTAATGATTAATGTAAGCACGTACATTCTGTATATTGACTGATCGCTTGCCTTTATTTCCTATAATGTATAAACTTATTGTATGTTATACTTTTATAATGGCCATTATCGATTAAAACTGATATTCAGCAAAGAGAGGGTGTGTTTCGTATTTTCACTGAAATTGAAAGGAGGCAGTTGTTGTAGGCTCCGTTTTGTTATAAATATGCACACAGTGAAGATGACGCTCATATTTGCAGCACGACGCCTCAACATTTCTGCTGTCTGTTTAGTTGTTAATATTAAAATGAAAATAGGCAGTTCCTTATATCATGTTTACATTTTATTGTTGAGAAAGTAAAACAACGTAGCCAGGGTGATGTGAATGAAGTTATAAAGTACACTGTTCCCTTTGAAGATTTACCCGTGTCCTCGGTATAGTCTGTTTTCCATATCAAACTGAGAAGAAGAGACTGCAGCCATGATCAAACTTGCGAAGTTTTAACAGGACTGCAGGACTGAACTGTGCGTGTTAGGCTACTTAATATTCAGGAAAAGCCCCAATCAGAGAGGCGAATGTCTGCAGCCCCGCCTCCGTTTTCAAATGTCTCCGTTTTCCATCATCCACACTGAGACGGAGCAGCAGCGTTTCAGAATGAAAACGGCCTCTCCAGCGTTTTCGAAACGCTCCGTTTTCGGCGCTCGAGAACTCCGGCGTAGTGTGGACGGATGGCGTAACCGTAGCAAAACTTATGCGTTTTCAAACTAAAACGCATTAGTGTAAACGGGGCCTTAGACCATTGGTTCTTAAACTTTTTTAACCAAGTACCACCTCAGACAAAAATTGTCTCTCCAAGTACCACCATAATGCCCAGTGTTGAAATACAGTAGCATACAGGCATAATTAAGCAGCTAAAGCTCTGCACAAATCAAAAACAAGGCAGATTAATTTCTATTGTTAAGAATATGTATTATTGTCAGCCACTTTAACCGTTATAGTTTGAACATTAACTGCATTTGCAGCCAAAAAACAAAAAAACAAAAACTTCACGGTTCACATTAAAATGTGCTTTTAAATGTTAATTAAAAATGGTACTGTTATTAAAAATCAAAAAGAAAACTGCTGTACCTGTAAAGTATTATTGTTGTATAGTAGCTTATTCATCAAAACCTGGAAATGTTGCTTGGACCTGATAAATACAGGCTATGTCAAACATACATATATATATGTATGGGATCACTGACGGGGCCCCGTGAGGGGGTGGGGTATGGGGGGGGTCGAGCGATCACAAACTAAGGGGTCGGGGAGAGTCGGTGGAGCGAGGAAGCGATCATAAATTGAGGAGCAGGAAAAGGGAGCGGGGTGGAGTGACAACGCGGGGAAGCCTTTACAAACTGAGGAGCAATCACAAACTAAGGAGCGGAAAAGGGGGTGGGGTGGAGCGACGACGCAGGGTGGCGTTCACAAACAAGCAGCGAGAGCTTTAAAGTAGCTGGAAGTCATTCATTTTCAATGAGAACCAGTGGCGAGGAGCAGCGCGGCTCATCTTCTCTAGTGTGGGTGTCGGGGAGAGTTGAAATCAAGTCAACTTTATGATAATGAGCTATGACGCGGTTCGGCCGCAAACAATCAGAATGAAGTAGTCCACCGTTTGAGAGGAGTTCAGAGAACACAGACTTGTGAACTTTGGTTTTTCCCAGGGGTTTAATTATTGCGGTTGCTGGATTTTCAATTATGAAAAATCGCAATGAAACGGGGCCCCCTAATCACATGGGGCCCCCCCGTCCGCTACACCACTATATATATATATATATATATATATATATATATATATATATATTAGCGCTGTCAAAATTAACGCGTTAACGCATGCGATTATTTTAAAATAATTAACGCGTAAAAAAAAATTGACGCAATTAACGCAGTTCCGTTTTTTTTTACTTCCTGTTGTGGTGGACGTGTGTTTAACATGCAATAAATGTGGATTAGACCAAGGAAGCACTTTTTGAAGGCAAGTTCCAGTATAAAACAATTAGTCGCATCACAGGTTATCTAGAGTTTCATTTTATTTCAGGTGTTTCATTTTTAACTTTCGACTTCTGTTGTAAGTTGATACCGCATGGCGAACAGAAAGAAAATCCTCCGCTTTTCGTGACTCGGTGTTCCTATTAAGGTAAGGTTCCTTTTAAGGCTACATGGTAGAATTTTAATAAGAGTATTATCTTAATCATATTAAAATCGGAGTATTGGTGTCTTATGTGAATGTACTCAAAACGTCTCTGGTGAAGTCGCAAGCTGTCAAAGACAGGGCATTACTCTGCCTTTCAGCATGAGCCCTCCAAGTTTAGCGTGTTTCTTCATTAAACGCAATGAAAGCGTATGCTTCGCGTTGTTGTGTCAGAATCCTTGTGAAATACAGTAATACTTTAGGACGCTTAGTTTAAGCAAATTTGATGAACGTGATCATGCGTGTTGAATCTGAGGGGAGTCGCTCCAGTATGGAAGGCCGTTGGGGCCGAAACGTCTGCAGCGCGTTGTGTGTGTGTCTGTGTGTGTGTCTGTGTCAGGTCCGTTGAGGGGTGTCAGGGGTGGAGTGAGCGACGTATCTGAGTAGGGGGAGAGAGGTGTGCAATGTATTTAACGACCGGTTTGCAAGAAATTATCATTCATTTGCGGGCATTTGGGAGTCTCTGTGCACTTGCGGGATCCTCCTAGTCTTAGCAACTGGATGAATGTAAAGGAGGATTAAGCAAAATTGTTTCTACTCTATAACTAATGTTCTCAACTCACAGCAATAAATCTTTACAATGAGTGCAACAGTTTGTATTCTATAGTTTATTATTATCATTTTTCATTTTCCATATCTGCAATTCCTGTATTTTGGCATTTTTTTGCAGTCCACTTAGAATCCAACATGGAAATCAATGTTTTCTTTATTGGCATTGATTGTTTTGAAATTTAAATGTCATTAACATGCCTGTGTTTTAATTTCTGTAATGGCTGTCAAGCAGGATCTTGATGGTGTATTGTGGGTATGTTGTTTACATAAAGAAATCTGTGTTAAAAGTTAAACAAAAATTTTATTAAACAATTATATTTTGAATTTAAATATTTTTTTCTTGCGTTTACACTAATTTTACATTTAAATAGCCAAAATTACAAGTTTCAGTATTTTAATTGTGATTAATCGCGAATAATTTATATATATATATATATATATATATATATATATATATATATATATATATATATAATTTGTATACATTTTGAAACATAAGCTGTACATTAGTGTACATGTAGCATATTTGTTTATCTAAACTTTTACGTGTATTTTAAGTAGATGATTTGGAATTACTGATTTAAATTAGAAATTAGATCTGCTGCATGTCATTTGCAGCAGGCGGCCTTTGTGTGTCAGATAAGTGAGTTATTAAATGCACATATGGAGAGATGGACCAACTTTAACGTGCGGTATTTCCATGATTGAGTGCGAATAAGATCACTTTTTAAGTAAACTGTGAAGTTCGCATTAGCCGCACACCAACAACTTCAAGCAGATTCGGGTACAGTTCGCGGTTACTCCCTGTGTTCAATGGAGAATAACTTTAATTATATTCCACCTCAAAGCTTTAAGCATGGCAAAGTTGCTTGAGTCTATGTTCTGTGTCTTGCCCTATTTGAATCACAACCAAATTAATTAGCTTAAATCTGAGGTGACCTATGAAACCGAAAGCCATGCTGCTTTAAAAAACAAATAACTGTATATATCAAAAACACACATTTAATCACATTTGTAATCTAATTTGGATCATGTGTGAAGACGCCGCACACATATTTCTTTGGCTCTGCTGCAAGCGAGCTGATATTTAACATCTGATGATGTGATGTACTTAAGTAAATATTCAAAGCACACTAGCATAATGGTATACTCCAGGGAACAGCCAAAGCTGTCTGATCACAGGAGTGTCTGTGTTATCGTACGCATCAAAGGAAGCCTGGGAACCACTAGTGGTACACATACCACAGTTTGAAAACGATTGTCTTAGATCATTTAAGCGAGGTACGAAGAACAGACCCCTGGAGCTGATGATGGATTGAATGTGTTTGGATGATCTGCTCACCTTCATGACACACAAAAGGAAACTGCCATCTAACACTACACAAGAAGTCAAGCCATTGTCCCTGAGGGTACTGTGCAACTGCTGCACAGCGTTTATCATCTGGAGCTTGAGGTGCACCAGTTATCCAGTATCTGAATGAGGAGTTGCTCTGATCTGACCACTGCCAAATGTCTCTGAACAGACCGATCCAGACTGCAGATCCAAATGTCTGACTGTCATTAATGAACTTCTCCAGCTGTTGATTCTCATTCTGGTTCCTCACACTGACCAGATCAATGTGATTCTGTCTGCAGTAACTCTGAGCATCTGTCCACTTCATCGTCTGATTGATAAACACCAGTCCTCCGCTGACTTTAATGGATGAAAGGATGAACAGAAGCATCATCAGAAACACCTTTGTTACCAATAGAGTGAGCTGTTATATTTATAAATATTACTGAGATCTGCCACAACAGAATATCTGCCTTGAATATTTCGTCACCTTAGAATTATAAGGTACTCTCTGCGTTCTGAATGATTTTGAGATATTGCGCTTGAAAGTTTTTGCATTTCATATAGCAAACAGTATGTGTGTAACAGTTTTCTTTCATACATTAACATGACAGAGACCCTAAGGGTTCTCTAAATGTAAATTATCAAAGTTCTCTTACATTTGCAAATTGGAGTGAATAAACCACTGTAAATGCAGAGAGAACCTTCTCATTCTGAAAAGTCATTTTCCACTTAGAGTTATAAGGTTCTATCTGGCAGATCATTCATTGAAGCATTACTTATCAAGAAATACAATAAAAAATATACAAGTTGATGTTGTAACAATATGTTGATGCTTGAGAAAGTTCGATTTTTGGTTTCCATAACTTTTATTTCATGTTTTAGGTTGAATATTTTTTCTTGTTCAAATTAAGCACACAAGGCTGTGCTAAATATTTTTTTCCAGTGCAGATGTTAATTTTATCTTCTTAATATGTTAATATTTATGACAGTTTATGCTTTTATAAGAATTATTGGATTATATTTATTGAATTATATGCCCTATGAATTAAATTAAATGTTTGCCCTTATGGCCTTATATTAAATTTAAAGACTTTAAAAGAAACAGACGATGACCTAATGAGTTTAATAAACACTGTAAGTGTTTCGCTGACTAAATGTAAACAAATAAATATATTTCACATTTAATGTATACACTTTTTAATATTCATCTCTTTTTCAACAATATAAAATGTAACATTTCATCTCAATGTCGGTGACGCGGTGCCATAGTGGGTAGCACGATCACCTCACAGGAAGAAAAACGCTGGTTCGAGCCTCAGCTGGTTCAGCTGGCATTTCTGTGTGGAGTTTGCATGTTCTCTCCGTTTTGCTGTGGGTTTCCTCCGGGTGCTCTGATTTCCTCCACAAGTCCAAAGACATGTGGTACAGGTGAATTGGGTAAGCTAAAATTGGCCATAGTGTATGTGTGTGATTAAGTGTGTATGGGCGTTTTCCAGTGATGGGTTGCATCTGGAAGGGCATCCGCTGTGTAAAATATATGTTGGATAAGTTGGTGGTTCATTCCACTGTGGTGACCCCAGATTAATAAAGAGACTAAACCGAAAATAAAACGAATGAATCTCAATGTCGAGAAATGCTTCTAAATCATCATCTTTTCATTCATCAGGGGTCGCCACAGAGGAATGAATCGCCAACTTATCCAGCATATTTTATGCAGCGGATGCCCTTCCATCTGCAACCCATCACTGGGAAACACCCATACACAGAGTAAAGCACATACTTCACATGCAAACTCCACACAGAAATCCCAGCTGAACCAGCCGAGGCTCAAACCAGCGACCTTCTCGCTGTGAGACAACATTGCTACCTACTGCACCACCACAGTGGGTTGATTATTTATTATATCAAAATGTTCACAATACATTTACATGTTTATAATTGTCACATAGTCAGTAATACATTATTTTATTACTGCATGTGATGAAATATGCTACTGCATGTGTAGAATCTACTGAACATGTTAATACACATGCAGTATATGTCAACGTGTGATTCTACTCTTTAATCAACTAACATATAATACTATATACTTTCATGACATATTTGATGATTTAAGAAATGCAGCTTGTTAATCAAAAGCATGCAGTATGAACATATTTATTATTTATTTATTATTATTACTATTATTTTTTATCAGAAAAACAATATATAGACTTAAACATAGACTTATAATTCACTCTTCAGTTCAACAGTAACATCAAAACTTAGACATATCAGAAAACACTTTTTCCTTTAGTTTTCATAAATTAAAATATATTGGATAATATATCATTTTCTAGCATGATCACATTATTTCATTGAGGTTTGTACTCACTGTTGTAGCAGATGAAAGTCCAGGTAACACTACATGATCCAACAAACCACTTTCCATTAATCATAACAGCACAATTATCACCGCTGTATGGTTGTCCAGATGCCCAGTTCAGAAACAGCACAGAATCACCTGAAGACCAATGCCAATTACTGTCATATGTACCCTGAAGACCAATCCAGACCCCTCTGTCATTCACTTTCACACTCTTGTTCAGCTGGATCATGTCGTTCATGTTATCAACAGTGGCCAGATCTGTGTAATTCTCTCTGCAGTATCTCTGAGCTTCAGTCCAGTCCATCTTCTCATTTATAAAGTGATACTGACGCTGAACACATTCAGATATGGAGCAGAGAGCTGTGAAAGAGACACTTTGCTTTAATGTTTTTCAGAACAGAGTCAAACCTAATGAAACTATAAAACATGAATAAAACTACAAACACACTCACCAATGAGGAGAAGAGGGAAATATAGAGTCTGAGCCATTTCTGAAGAAGAAAAAAAACATCCATTTAGGAGTAAAACATTTGAGTAAAAGAGAAGCATTAATGCAGAATACACAATCAATATGAACCTCAACAGATGTCAGAAGTGTGTTTGTGTGTATAATGTAGATGTGTGTGTTCTTACCTCAGAGCTGGTGTGTTTCTGTCCTCAGTCTGATGTTTCTGTCTGCAGCTTCAGACTGTGTGATCTATATTTGCTCTCATCCGTCATTCAGAACGTCACATTATTTGTTTATTACTCTAAACAAAGGCCCTTTTCATTTTTCTTCCTCTTTGACATGTTTCTGTACTCCTGCAGCAGTGTGTTCATTTGAATGTGGTCGAGGGTAAAAATTTTGGGAAGCAATCGAATGCACGTTTAATCAGTGTGTTTAAGTTATACAGTGAAGACAAGGTTAATGAGATTCAATACTTTGATACTATTTCTTTATAATAGCTATTCATTTTAATTGTTAAAACTGTTTGCTTATTTATTTGCAACTTGTTTCCCTTATTTTCACATTCCAGTGTTGATAGTTGTGGTTATATCCTCCTGAGACCCTGCCCATTGACGTGTGTCCTCTGCAGTGGATATTGTGTTTTCATGAATTTCCTTTGAATATTTTGAGCTACTCTGTCAAGTCCTGTTGTACTGTTCAGAGGACATACAGGGGTTTCTAGTGATATGTCTTTTTTTTTTAGGATATGCAAAAAGGTACATAAATTGGGATCATACAAATACAAAAAAAATGTCAACAAAAAACAAACGAAAAACAATATAGTCAGGTACTGTTAGGTGTGTGTGTGTGTATGTGTGTGTGTGTGTGGTAACTTGGTGGACAGGTCAGAGTACATACATAAGGAACAATAACAGTCATTAAATGTAGCAAGTAGCGCAGATATAAATAAAACATATAGAAAGAAACCAGTTAGAGGTAGGGAGTAACAACAATGCTTATTAATGTATGATAGTAAAAATGAGAGTAAAAAGAGAGAAAGGACAACAGTTATAAATGACAACCATAATAATAAATCACAAGTGCTACACCAACTACTACTACAGAAAGTTACTTATATTACAACTACTACTGCTTCTACTACAGCCACAACCACGACTACTACTACTACAATGTCTACTAATACTGATACTACTACAACAATGACTACCACTACTGATATTACTACAGAGTCTGCTACAACTACAATACAACAACATCTACTACTACTACTACTTCTACTACTACCGCAATCACTGCTACTACAACATCTACATCAACGACATCTACTACTGGTACTGCTACACCAACAACGAGTACTACTGCTACAACGACACCTTTACAACTTCTGCTACCACTTTACCAACAACATCAACTACTACAGGAACTAATACTTCAATAAATCACAATTACAATCGAAACTACTACAATGACTACTACTACTACTACTACACCAACAATGACTACTACTACTACTGCTACAACGACACCTTTACTACTTCTGCTACCACTATACCAACGACATCGACTACTACAGGAACTACTACTTCAAAATACAACTACAATCGATACTACTACAATGACTACTACTACTACTACACCAACAATGACTACTACTACTACTGCTACAACAACTACTGCAACCTTAATAATGATAATGGTATTAATACTTATAACAATGATAATGAAAAGATAACAGGAGGACAGGTCAGAACAGTAATAATAATAATAATGATAACAAAAGTAAAAGTAATACCATTAATGATAAAAGTGACGCGGGGGAAGGGGAGTTTGGGAAATCAGAGAGAGGACAAGTAATAATAATAACAATAAATAATAATAATAATAATAATAATAATAAAATAATAACAATAATAATAGTAGTAGTAAGTAGAAGATGAAAGAGAGGGAAGGGGAAAAAAACAGTGATATGTCATTTGATAGGCTGGCAGGCTAGGAACCACTTCTTACACTGCATCCAAAATGGCCGACACACAAACAAGCTAATTTTATCAGAAGGAGAGAGGCATGTAAATTTATCTTTTTAAAGTTTTTTTTTTTTTGAAATGGCTTTTGTTTTGTTTTTGTTACATTAATATTGGATTAATATCTCTTTACAGCCATATCCTGACGGCACAGCAGCGTAATGACATCATCTGATTAATATTCAATTATCCATGTGAGCAAATTACAATAAATTAGTAGTAAACGGCTTGTTAAATATTATACGCAATAACTTTACACCTTATTGTGGGCTGCATGCTTGGCCCTTTCATGTGTCAATAGCAGTTTATTTAGTTTTACAGTTAGAGCGGATTTTCCTTATTATAGTAGTGTTATAGTAGCCGTTTTTTTTAATCCGTGTAAAGAATAACTGGTTGTTTACAAAATCATTTTGATAAAGATAAAGGCGTCTGCAACTTTTATGAAGCATCAAATCACCGTCATATTAACTGAAAAAACATGTTTATTACTGCATAAATGTATTGCTTTTAAAAAGTCACATATTGTTTCTATTATCATGCACAAATTGTTCTAAAGCGATCTAAAAAGTTCATAACAATAAGTTTTCTCTTTGCACCAGCAGGTGGCAGTCTTTGTACTTATATTTCAGTTTTATTAATATATATATATATATACATATAACTTTATATATTTAGTTTAAAAATATTTACTATTTCCCAAAGTGTATATAACTACTACTGTAAGAAAATATCAGCATTTGGTACATACTTTCTGTATTATCTTTGCTTGAACTGAGCCGATCTAATCCTGTTTATATGAATTGAGCCTGCTCCTGACCAGGTTTGAGCTATCAGAACTGTTGCTATGACAACAACTCTCGGATCTTTGAAGAACGAAATGATCCTGAATCGGTCCAAATTGTCAATATCCAAATCCAGCTAACTGATTTATCCACAAACGAAGAACAGACCCTAGGTTTGACTTGCAAATTATTGTCAAGTTTCAGTCTAAGCATGTGAACCAGAAATTGTTTTTTTACAGTATCATATACTACTGAAGCTCACGACTAGGCCCACACGGAATCTGCACGCGCAGATTTCCACAGATATTTAGCCCATCATTTATTCTGTTTATTCACTTGTGTAAATGTGTGTACATTTATATTTTTTCAGTTTTTAAATTAATTTCAGTATATTTATTGACATGAAAATATTAATTTGATTTATTTACAATACTGTTTAAACAGTAATATTTTCTGTCTTTTAGTAGAGATATTATATGAGACACTTGCTTTGTTTACCAAATAAAGTGAATCTAATTGGATTTGCATTGTAAACATTAAATAATAGTTAAAAAGGTATTAGGCGAGGCAGTGGCGCAGTAGGTAGTGCTGTCGCCTCACAGCAAGAAGGTCGCTGGTTCGAACCTCGGCTCAGTTGGTGTTTCTATGTGGAGTTTGCATGTTCTCCCTGCCTTCGCGTGGGTTTCCTCCGGGTGCTCCGGTTTCCCCCACAGTCCAAACACATGTGGTAGAGGTGAATTGGGTAGGCTAAATTGTCCGTAGTGTATGAGTGTGTGTGTGAATGTGTGTGTGGATGTTTCCCAGAGATGGGTTGTGAGTATCCGCTGCGTAAAAACTTGCTGGATAAGTTGGCGGTTCATTCCGCTGTGGCGACCCCGGATTAATAAAGAGAGTAAGCCGACAAGAAAATGAAAAAAAAATTTCACACAATTCCATGCAGAAATAGCAGAAAATGTCAGCAGATTCTCTCTGGCCCTAGTCATAACACATTGCAAGATTGACATTCAGTAAAAGCAGTTCAGACTGTAGTTCTGAGGGTGTTAAGGGTTGTGTAGGGTGGAGGTCAGCTAAGCACAATGGAGCGATTGTTTACAAGTATAATTAGCTAAGTTGCTGGGGTCCAGTTGCAGTTTCTTAATAATAGGCCTAATCTAAGCCTAGTCTAAATAATGTAGGCCTGCTCATGCTTGTATTTGAACACCAGAATAAATGAGAAATGCTTGCAGTTAATTGAGTGCGCCCTCACACTAGGCTATCTGAACTGTGCCCGGGAACTTTTACGGGTTCATGTGACAAATGTGAGTTGTCCGAATTGAGTCCAGGCATGGTTCAGTAGGAAGAGGTGTGCCAGAGCACGGTATGGTTGTGCTTTGGTGCAGTACACATGAGTGCAAAGTGCGCCTGAAACTGAAGACCCAAGGTCACTTTTAAGGGACTGTTTCATATGGATTTGTTCATCATTCTTGAACACGAACTGTCATAGTTCATTAAAGATAGACCCCCCACCCCCAGTCTGCACATCAGCTGCACCTTCAGTAAACCTGATGCCTGCAGCACGAGGTCTTTATGATTTATTTATGAGTGTCAAATGTGGTGAATCGGTTCTGAAAATAGTTGACAGTGTGTCACTGCATCCCAACTGACTAAACATGATACAAAACAATATAACTAAAGTAATGTGCACTGTGCTGAGCGAGAGCACTTCTCTTCCTGTTAAACACTCTGTACTGGAGGGCTGGTGTCCTGGAGAGTTTAGCTCCAACCCTAATCAAACACACCTGAACCTGCTAATCAAGCCCTTACTAGGTATACTAGAAACTTCCAGGCAGGTGTGTTGAGGCAAGTTGGAGCTAAGATCAGCAGGACACCGGCTGGACTCAAGCTGTGCACTTCTACATTTAGATTGTTTGCCATCAAACAGCGTCGTAACTCATTACCATTAAGTTGTCTTGATTTCAACTCTCCTCGACACCCACACTGGCAAAGATGTGCCGTGCTGCTCCTCCCCTTGCTATAGCATTACCCTAGTAAATAAGTACCTTTTTAAAAGATACTGCCTCAGCAACAGTGTTTAACTGAGAGGCCTAAATATCTTAGAAGCTGGCAGTTCACAAATGTCATTCAACAGGAAGTTACTGATACAATCTGGTTGGTCTGATGTAAAGAAAACAACATGAGTTTATCCTCCTCATTTGGGTGTATAACTGTGACACTTTAGAATAGATCATTGAATGTGGTGTTGTATAATATCAAGGAAATGCAAATATCCTGCTTGCTTATTTGTTTACAGCGTGTCATTTTGTTTTCCAATAAATGCCTTATAATATGTGCAGTATTTGTTAGTGTTCACACCTAAAGGCTGATTTATACTTCTGCGTCAAACGCCGGCGTATGCTACGGCGCTGACGCATAGCCCTTCGCTGTGGCCGTCGGCGTCGCTGAAGTGCACCTCTCAAAAAATGTAACTACACATCACAACAACGCATAGCGCAAGCTCTGTGATTGGTCGGCTTGGTAGCGCTGACGAGTCTGGGCGGGACCGAGAGCCGTGCGAATGGCGCGAGCACAATGGAGCGATTGTTCACAAGTGTGGAGTCTCGTGAAGGAGCTCCTGATGGAAAGTTTTGTTTTGTGTTTACCTCATAGTTAAAGTTGTTGCACGTCCGCCGGTTCCTGCCTCAAAATGAGCGAGTTTGAGCCACTTGTACATCCAGGAAGTGTTTAGGAAAAGCAAAACAGCAGAGAAGAAACTCGACAGAGGAACATTTACACATCACTGCCAACTAGCGTTTTGGAAGTGTTAATTTAGAGCAACAGAGACAGCATGCAGAAGTATAAATGCACAGCTACGGGCGTTGCATGCGCCGTGTGTCACGCCGGTCACTTGATGCAGAAGTATAAACCAGACTTAAGGCAGTGAGACTTTCAAAGTTCACTCTGACCACCCTGATGTCAGCTCTGTCTGCCTTCACAGCTCCGGCGGCGAGAGCATCAAAATTCGCTACATTAATCTCATATTTAAAGGAGCTTTATAAAATAAGCTTTCTAGCATGAAAATGTTGCGCACTTTTTATCAAATTCATTTAAGAATGGAAGATCAAGTTGCATGCGGTGTTGCTTTGCTCCACTTGTCCAATGTGTGTCCATAGGTCTGAAATATCGTGAAGCAGCTTTAGTGTTTTATATGAGATTCTTGCTTTTTTAAAGAAAAAAAGATATTACATTAATGCACATCAGTAACTCACCAGTAACTTTTTTTTTTTATGTATGTCCCTGTAGAAAAACATTGTAAATAGGGTTGGGTTGACAGACAATGCTATTGTCCATCGATGGCTGATAGACCTCATGGCTGAGCCAGCATCGCGATCCTCCACCCCGCCTCTGTCATAGCAGCAACCCGTTTGCGAAAAACACAGACAGGCCCCTTTTACACTAAGGCCGTGCTCACACTATGTACAGTTGCCTCGAACCGGGCCAAAGCACGCTTGTCCACCCTCCCGTCTCCCTCAACAGCCCGCACTCACACTACAATCGGGCCTCGGCACGCTTACGTCATCGATTATGCGATGGTCAGAAGCTCTCTCGCTCAGCACAGTGGAGATTTCTTCAGTTATATCGCTTTGGGATGCGGTGATATGCAGTCAGATATTTCGCCAAACAGATCCGCCACTTTTGCCGCTCATAAACAATCATAAAGTCCTCGTGCTGCAGGAATTAGGAGGTTTGCTGAAGGTGCAGCTGTCGTGCAGTGAGGGGTTTGCGTCTTTAATAAACTACGCCAGTTTGCGTTCACTGAACAGTAAGAATGTTTAATAAATCCATATGAAACAGTCCCTTAAAAGTCACGTATCGCTTTCAGTTTCGGGCTTTGGCGCGTTTTGCACTCACACACAAGCGTACCGCGCCAAAGCCCAAGTGAACCGCGCTCAGGCACACCTCTTCCAACCGGGCCAGGGCCGGCCAAGTGAACCGTGCTTGAGCCCGATTCAGCGCACTCACACTTCTCAAACGATCCGGGAAACAGGCCTGGGCACGGTACGGATGGCATAGTGTGAGTACGCCCTAATACATCTTAGTTTTAAAATGACATTTTAGACTGACAATCATCCACGTCCACACTGGCATTTCACCTAGCATTTCTGAACAGCTCTCCATCCAGACTACACCGCTGAAAACGCACATCACATGACCACAAACACACACAGGCATACGCTTCAGCAGTATATGTGCGCGTCTGAGCTCCAAGCAGTCAGTATGAGGTGCTTTGAGCACAAAACCCAAGTGAGCAGTGCACGTTGGACAGTTTGTCAAGCATGTACTGCTGGATCGCGTCTCACTATAGTTGTTAAACGTGATATTTCATCTTTTCTCTCTATCTAACGACTCCTCTGTCTTGTGAATCTATCAGGTAACCTGTCACAGCATCAGTACACTGCTTCAGTCTTTCGCTTTTATGCTTGTACGTAGTTTATTGAAAACCTCAGACACTGTTGTCTGGTTCCTGTTATTTGTGCACCTTTTATTACCAACCAAGTTTGTTGCCGCCATTATAGCAACACATATCATTCTTTCTATTCATGCCAGAGTCCCGAGGGAAAAGTGATTGACAGGAGGTCATTTGTGTGTAAATTATCTTTATTTGTTTTGACTTTATTATGGGTAAAACAAAGACTATGTGGGTCAGATAGTTGAAACTGTAGGCTACAAATTAGGGGTGTCAAAATTAATTGTTTCTTCAGTGCACCGCGATGCAGACGCGGACAATTCGGTATCGGTTCAGTAATAATCATAACTGGTTATTATGTACTGACGTCATTTATCTCCTATGCTCTCTGTCGTGAGGGAGGTGAGCGCGAGTATTTGCAACACTCAGCCAACTCAGGGCCGGCCCGTGGCATAGGCACCATAGGCAAATGCTAAGGCTGCTGTATATCCAGGAGGGCGCCAGAAATGAGCGCGGCTCAGTTGGTTTTGTTTTCGATATTCCTGACACACATTCAGTTATAGACGGCAATAACTCAAAAAACTCTCACCCTAAAAAGATCTAAAGTGTGTTTCCTACAAAAAGACAAAGCTGGTTGTGTTTCACAGCTGTCTTTCTTTTTTTCCGATCCACACTACAAGCACTGCTCCGTTTAAGCCCTCGCAGTATGTGTTTAGCAGGGAGAGCTCGCGCTGAGAGGAGCTCTCAGTAAGGGACCGTCGGAAAAGTGCTTATTTTTTTCGTTTTTTTTTTCGTTTTTCTGCTCTGCTCTTCGCAAGCTCTCCCTGTTGCGAGGGCTTAAGTGTGTGTGTGCGTGTGTGTGTGTGTGTGCGTGTGTGTTTGTTTCTTTGGTGCTGTCTATGTTTGTGTTTGAATGAGAGACAGTGTGTTGCTGTGTCTCTGTGTGTTTGCAGACAGCTTGTTATAGCCTCTCCTCTAAAATATAACACTATATATGGAAAGCACCGTCAATGCACCGTGATGCACCGAAATATCGAATTGAACCGAATCGAAGGCATGATAATCGTAACCGAACTGAACCGTGAGACCAGTATAGGTTCACACCTCTACTACAAATAATTAATTTGTTATGAATTATTCATAAATAATTAATTCATCGCTGCCTACAATAACAATGTCATCGTCTATCGCAATGTTTCACATTAGACATCGTACGATGAAAAATTGGTCGACATCGCCCAACCCTAATCGTAAATAATTGGAAATCTGGCAACCTCAATAATCAAACCCTTGGGAACAACTGTGGTCAAAACCAAAGTTTACAGAATTGTGCACTCTGGAATCTTCTCAAGCTGTGAACTTCTACATTTAGATTGTTTGCCATCAAACAGCGTCATAACTCATTACCATTAAGTTGTCTTGATTTCAACTCTCCTCGACACCCACACTGGCAAAGATGTGCCGTGCTGCTCCTCACCTTGCTATAGCATTACCCTAGTAAATAAGTACCTTTTTAAAAGATACTGCCTCAGCAACAGTGTTTAACTGAGAGGCCTAAATATCATAGAAGCTGGCAGTACACAAATGTCATTTAACAGGAAGTTACTGATACAATCTGGTTGGTCTGATGTAAAGAAAACAACATGAGTTTATCCTCCTCATTTGGGTGTATAACTGTGACACTTTAGAATAGATCATTGAATGTGGTGTTGTGTAATATCAAGGAAATGCAAATATCCTGCTTGCTTATTTGTTTACAGCGTGTCATTTTGTTTTCCAATAAATGCCTTATAATGTGTCCAGTATTTGTTAGTCAGTATGTTGACCCTCAGCCCTCTAGATAAGAGTTCAAAACAGAATTTTGGAAATTACAACATGTATCAGGGAAGAAGAGGATCTTACATCTGTGATGAACACCAGAAGAATATATAATTAGTTTAATTAGTTTATCTTAATGCTTTTAAGAGGACAGCATGGTGGCTCAGTGGTTAGCACTGTGGCCTCAGAGCAAGAAGATCACTGGTTTGAGTCCCGGCTAGACTAGTTGGCATTTCTGTGTGGAGTTTGCATGTTCTCCCCGTGGAGTTGTGGGTTTCCTCTATGTGCTCTGGTTTCCCCTAAAGTCCTAATACATGTGCTACAGGAGAATTGATTTACTAAACTGGCCGTAGTGTATGAGTGTGAGTGAATGTGAGTGTGTATGGATGTCTGCTGTGTAAAACATACGGTGGAATAGTTGGCGGTTCATTCCGCTGTGGCAACCTCTGAAATAGAGACTAAGCCGAAGGAAAATAAATGAATGAATGAATGAATAATGCTTATAAGCTCAGAACAAATAAGGAGAATCCCGAAGCTGAAGATAAGCAGCTCAGAGATGACTTTGGCTTTGGTTAAAAATATATGACTATTTTGTTTCATCCTGTACTTCATTGGTTCTGTATCATTTGCTTTTACGATTTTGTTAAATATGAAAATGTAATCGGTTAATATACATGTAATGCATACCTAAGCTTTGATTTTCTTATTTGAGTAAGAACATACAGTTCCACAACTTTATCAGCCGGCCATATTGGAGAGCAAAATGTAAATAATGCAACTGAACCAGATTTGACTAGAAAAATATTGTCTTGTTTCAGGCTCTAATAAGCATTTGAACCAGAAAAAAAAATACAGTATCATAGACTACTGAAGCTCATAACCCATTGCAAGTTTAGGATTTAATTACAGCAGTTCAGACTGTAGTTTTGCCAAAAAACTAAAATGTTATCAGTATGATGGTGAAAACATTTCTAGTCAAACCATCCTTCTACAATCTTATATTATGTGATTGTATTGCAATATGAGGCAAATATGTGTCGATGTTAAAAGTAATTCACAAATACTTGAAATTTAAATTATTTAATTACAATATTTAATGGCAATTAATTAATAAAGACTTTTGCACAGTACTGTATATGACAATATTTACACTAGCTGAGGTGCAACTATCTGCAAACCTGGAATTTGCGGGTTCAAAAAAATCTAAATATTGTGAAAATCACCTTCTTAGTAGTGCATGTTACTTAAAATTGATTTAGAAAATGTCTTGATGGAACATGATCTTTACTATGTATTTTCTAAATCTATTTTCAACTAAAGAAATGTTCATTTGCATAAGTTTAAGAAGGACCTGCATGTTTAAGTAAGAAAGCTAAAATTCTTAAATGTATCAAATTAAAAGTGTTTTATTTCAATTGTCTGCATTGAGATATGGGGATTTTAAGAAGTAATGTTGTTTTATATATATTTATATAGTGCTTTTCTGGACACTCAAAGTTCTTTACACATTTTTTGGGGGGGAAACCTGGATGATGCGAGAGCAGCCGTATTGTGCCAAACCGCACACCAGCTGATTGGAGAGCAGATAGAGTGATGAAGCCAATTATGATATGGGGATGTTTATGAGGCTAAAATAGACAGACTCTGGGGTTAAATCCCTACTCTTTTATGAAAGACATCCTGGGATTTTTAACAAACACAGAGAGTCAGGACCTTGGTTTAACATCTTATCTGAAAGATGACACTTATTAAGCAGCATATGAAATGTAAATGTAATGTAATGTGTATTTATATAGTGCATTTATTGTGTATGGCCGTACACCCAAAGCGCTTCACAATCATGAGGAGGGTCTCTCCACACCACCACCAGTGTGCAGCATCCACTTAGATGATGCGACGGCAGCCACAGGACAACGGCGCCAGTGCTCTCACCACACACCAGATATTGGTGGAGTGGAGAGACAGTTATAGAGCTAATTCGGCGGAAAGGGGATGATTGGGAGGCCATGATCACAAGGGCTGATTAAGGGACTTTGGCCAGGACACCGGGGTTACACTGTGCTCTTTCACGAGAAGTGCCATGGGATTTTTAATGACCACAGAGAGTCAGGACCTCGGTTTAACATTTTATCCGAAAGACGACACTTATTGACAGTGTAGTGTCTCCTTCACTATACTGGGGCATTAAGACTCACACAGACCACAGGTTGAGCGCCCCCTGCTGGCCTCACCAACACCACTTCCAACAGCAACCAATTGTTCCTTAGTGGTCTCCCATCCAAGAATTGACCAGGCTCAGCCCTGCTTAGCTTCAGTGAGTAACCGGTCTTGGGTTGCAGGGTGACATGGCTGTGGCATAGAGTCACTCTTCACTATACTGGGGCTATAGGACCCACACAGACCACTGGTTAAGCACCCCCTGCTGGCCTCACCAACACCACTTCTAGGAGCAACCTTGCTTTCCAATGTGGTCTCAAATCCAGGTACTGACCAGGCATAGCCCTACTTGGCTTCAGTGGGCGACCATGTGAGAGTTGCAGAGAGCTAGCTGCCGACAAACCTTAGTACTGATTAGTTGAAGTCAGAATTATTCAACCCGGGCTCATTGTGGAAACGTAGCCCGCGGACGTTTCTGCGGGCCGCGAGATACGTCCCGGGAGGTACGTATTCGAGCGTTGTTTGTATTCACGGATCCGCGAGACGCCGCTGTGCACGCTTTTTCGCATCTCGGGCGCCTCTCGGGAGCGCGTGCCGTTCACACCCGCGCTGTTCTCACGCGAAAAGCCGCCGGATCGACCGACCGACCGGCCGCCCTCCTCCTCCTTCCCTAAACCCGAGCGGCGGTTTGCAAAAGCCGTCCAGAAAAAAATTTTAAAAAGCAAAAGCCCTCGTCTTCGATTTCAACCGTGTTTTCGGATCCCGCCGTGTCTCGCCCTTATTTTTCGGATTCTGTTTTTACCTGAGTTCCAAAACCGCTGTTCCCCGGACTCAATCTCGGTCGTCGTCCTCGCGGCCGGCTCCTCCTCCGGGGTCTCCGCTCCGCCGACGCAACGCTGTGAGCTAAGCAGACAAACTGGTTGCATCGGGAAAGCCCTCCACTCGGAGGCGAGCCGTCGGCCGGCGAGCGCAAAGAGGAGGAGCGGAGCGGCGCCACATCGCCCCGCAGCGTTCGCTCGAAAATAACTAAACGTGTCCGTACATACCTCTGGCCACGTAAATCACGGTCTCCAGAAACGTCCGCGGGGCTACGTTTCCAGAATGAGCTTGGGTTGGAATTATTAGCCCCCCTTAGAAATTTTTGTCTTTTTTATATATTTTCTAAATGATGTTTAACAGATTCAGGAAATGTTCACAGTATGTCTGATAATATTTTTTTTTCCTTCGGGAGAAAGCCTTATTTGTTTTATTTTGGCTAGAAAAAAAAGCTGTTTTAAATTTGTTAAGGTCAATATTATTAGCCCCTTTAAGCTATTTTTTTTTCGATAGTCTACAGAACAAACCATCTTCATACAATAACTTGCCTAATTACCCTAACCTGCCTAGTTAACCTAATTAACCTAGTTAAGCCTTTAAATGTCACTTTAAGCTGTATAGAAGTGTCTTGAAGAATATCTAGTCTAATATTATTTACTGTCATCATGACAAAGATAAAATAAATCAGTTATTAGAGATGAGTTATTAAAACTATTATGATTAGAAATGTGTTGTAAAAATCTTCTTTCTGTTAAACAAAAATTGGAGAAAAAAATAAACAAGAGGGTGAATAATAATATATATATAATTATAGTCATGCAAAGGTATGCAAACATTAAATTTTTTTTTATATTATGCATCTATATGCCTCATATAAATAGATACACTTCAGGCTTCTCCATGTGTTTTGTCTGTCCGTGTGTGTAAAGTGTGAATGTGCGAGACAGCAGATGGAAACACAGGGTGCTTTAAGCGCTTCAGAGAGCAAATGTCACTGTCAGCCTTGGACTGAAAACCTGCTGGAGACGCCAAGAGGACACAGAGACTCAGACTCAGAGAATATGCTCACACTGTGACTCTGTTAATGCCTCTATTAATCTTCATAGTTCATACTATTACTCCAACATTATCTGGATATTAACCCTTGTGTATTGTTGTTTTTGTATTATTGATTGTTGCTGGTAAAACGTTTAATTTTACTGTTGATCATCAGTTGGCAGCATTAACCCTTTAGATAGGCCTGTGCAAAAAAAGTTTGTGACTTTTATGTGGAGTTCGATAGAGTAAAACAACAAGTTACTGTGTGTGTGTATATGTGTGTGTTTTTGTGACATATCAGGACAAATCTGTATAATGACATGGGTATGACAGGTATTACAAGAAAGTGGTGAATTATGAGGACATTCCTGACGTCCTCATTTCTCAAACAACAGGATGAGTTTAATCAGAGATGTGATGGTTGGGTTTAGGGGTGGGGTGGGGTGGGGTGAGGGCAATACAATATATGGTTTGGACAGTAATGAATGGAAACCTATGTAATGTCCCCACTTTTCACAAAAACAAATGTGTGTGTGTGTGTGTGTGTACATAAATACACTTTTGTTTACTATGTTCTGAGAGGAGCCGAGCAGCCCATGGACACGCCCCCTCTGTTGTATAAAGTTGAGTGATTCTGTTAGTTCAGAGAGCTGTCAATCAAGCTGCCCATGGACACGCCCCCTCTGCTGTATAAAGTTGAGTAATTCTATTGGTTCACAGAGCTGTCAATCAAGCAGCCCAAGGACACGCCCCCTCTGCTGTATAAAGTTGAGTGTCTCTTGAGTGATTCACTTTCTCTGGCTCTCAGCACAAGGATGAATGCAGTGTGTGTTTAATGACAAACAAAGCCTCTAACAGCTGAGTGCACTCAATAAAGAACTGCAGATAAAGATACATGGATGGATGGATGCACAAACGAACAAACGGACGGATGGATGAATGAATGCAGTAGATTAATGGATGGATAGATGAATACAGTACATAGTTGGACAGAATGATATATGGATAGATAAATGGATGGATAGATAGATAGATAGATAGATAGATAGATAGATAGATAGATAGATAGATAGATAGATAGATAGATAGATGGATAGATGGACAAATAGATAGATAGATAGATAGATAGATAGATAGATAGATAGATAGATAGATAGATAGATAGATAGATAGATAGACAGATAGACAGATAGATAGATAGATAGATAGATAGATAGATAGATAGATAGATAGATAGATAGATAGATAGATAGATAGATAGATAGATAGACAGATAGATAGATAGAACTTAGAGACTCCACTACATGTATTTTCCACTACACTACACCTCCCTACACCTGTCTCCACCTCCTAAAATTTGCATAAATTATCAAATAATTCAGTCTAATTTTCATCTTTTTCTGTGATTATTCTCATAAGTTAATTTATTTATTCATTTTCAACTGATTTTCCGGGGCTGGGTCGTGGGGGCAGCAGTCTTAGGAGACACTTCCCTCTTTCCAGACACTTCCTTCAGCTGCTCCAGGGGATCCCGAGGTGGTCCCAGGCCAGCTGAGAGGCATACAATCTGTCCAGTGTGTCCTGGGTCTTACCCAAGGCTTCCTCCCAGTGGCACATGTCTGTAACACCTCCCTAGGTATCCGAAACAGATGCCTGTGCCACCTTAGCTGACTTCTCTTGATGTGGAGGATCAGCGGCTCTACTCCGAGCTCCTCCGGGATGTCAGAGCTCCTCACCCTATTTATAAGAGTGCGCCCTGCCACCTTGTGAAGGAAACTTATTTCGGCCGCTTGCATCCGAGATATTGTCCTTTCGGTCATGACCCAAAGCTCATGAGCATAGGTAAGAGTAGAAGCGGAGATTGACCGATAAATCGAGAGCTTTGCCTTTCGACTCAGCTCCTTCTTCACCACAATGGACCGGTACATTGACCCCATTACTGCTGCACCAAACCGCCTGTCAATCTCACGCTCTGTCCTTTTCTCACTCGTGAACAAAACCTGGGGTAAGGACTTTTCTCCAACCTGGAGATGGCAAACCACCTTTTTCCGTTGGAGCACCATGGCCTCGGACTTGAAGGTGTTGATTCTCGTCCCAGCCGTGTCACACTCGGCTGCAAACCGCCCCAGTCCATGCTGAAGGTCCATGTTTGATAAACTCAACAGAACAACATCGTCTGTCAATAACAGAGATGAAATCTTGTGGTCCCCGAACCGGACCTCCTCCAGCCCAAGGCTGCACTTTGAAATTCTGGCCATAAAAATGATGAGCAGAATTGGTGACAAAGGGCAGCCCTGCCGTAGCCCAACATGCACTGGAAACAATTCTGACTTATTGCTGGCAATGCGAACCAAACTCCGACTCTGCTCATACAGGGACAAGACTGTCCCACAGCAACCTTCACAGAATGCCATGAGGGACAAGGTCAAATGCCTTCTTCATGTCCAAAAAAACACATGTTGACTGGTTAGGCTTACTCCCATTGAACCCTTGAGCACCCTGGTGAGGGTATAGAGCTGGTCCAGTGTACCACGGCCTAGACAAAAACTGCATTGTTCCTCCTGGATCCTAGATTTAACTATCAGCCAGATCCTCTGCACTAGTACTCTGGCATAGACTTTCCCAGGCAGGCTGAGTAGTGAGATCTCCCTATAGTTAGAGCACACCTTCCGGTCCCCCTTATTAAAAATAGGAACCAACTCTTAAATAAACATTTGTATGAAACATCAATTTTTTCCTTATTATTTGTAATTTCAGTTTTTTTAAAAAGTACATATCGTGTCTCTCTCTACAGTCTGGTCGTCTCTGTTACATCACTTGTAAAAAGGCAGAACAATCTGTAAAGCACTGAAAGAAAAAGCATGTGACTTGCTGCAAGTGATGTCACTTCCTGTGGTGGGAAACTTGTTCAAAATGTTAAGGACTTACCAACAGTAGATTAATTGTCAATGCTGTTACTGATAGTTCAGGTAGTTTCTCACTGTTTCTTTTTTTTTTTTTTTAAACCATCTTATGATGAAAAAATGCATAAATGGGTTTTAGACATGCCATGTGGAGTCTGGTTTGAGAGAGAATTTTGAATGAAAAATGGAGGAAATGGTGGAAAATGTCAACTTTGTTACTGGTTTTGTTACCTGTTCTTAATCGTATTTAGTGTTGGTCAGCTGTGGGAGCATCTGTCACGTTAGCGTGATTAAACAAGAACAAAAAGGTGCGGATCCAAGTGCAGTTTATTTACAGTGTGCATCAAACAGAGAAACAAAGTGTTCAAAGTACAAATAAACAACAAAACAAGAAACATAAATCAGAGACAAGGCTCAGGAATAATAACTCGAAATACTAGACTTACTGGAAAGCAGACAAGAAAGACAAACGACGCAATGACAAACAGTGGTGGAATGATAGAATATAAAGTCCAGATAATCAACGGTAAACAGACACAGCTGTGATAGCAGATCAGTGTACGTGTTCCGGGTGTATGTGCGTGGTATGTATGGATTTGTAGTTTTTGGGTGCTGTAGTTCACTCTCAGTGTCCGTTGAACTACAGCGCCCTCGGGTGGTCACTGACAGTCATGACAGCATCTTTTAATTAGGCAAAATTTTCTATTTTTATTTTTTGCTCTTTTTATTGCTACACTTTCTGTGTTCTTTCTTATTATCTGCTTATTCCTGTCACTGTTTTTAGGATCATATTATTAGATTATTTTCTCTGTAAAGCAATCTGTGCAGCCTTGTGGCAGTTGGATGTGGTATAAATGAATTGAATTTGAACTGGTTTAAAAAGATTAACAATCAGTTAAACAGCAATTAGTAACTGAAAACATGCTCCCTCATATTTAAGCATTTTACATTATTTTACATTAATAATTTATTAAGTTTACTGAATATATATATATATATATATATATATATATATATATATATATATATATATATATATATATTTTTTTTTTTTTTTATATGGTATTCCAGTTTAAGGAAATTCAATGATAAATGCATGTACCTGTAATTCTGGAATGAGTCATAAACAGTCTGACTGACAGGTTTATATATACACTGTGCATGCTAAAATATTTTTGTTGAACCATCTTTGAAGACATAGTTTGAGAAAATTATCTAAACTGAACTTCAGGAAACTCTGAGAACAGAATCCTGAGAACAGAAACTCTCAAACACCAGCAGGAGGCGCTGCAGTAAAAACCATCATCCCAGCAGAAACACTCAGGAAGCTGAAATTTCCACACTAATCTGAGTCAAACAAATCAACAATAAAGACTCGTTAATTTATGCACTACACTTAATTTTCTGATTACTGTGATAGTGGAGAGACATTAGCAAATAAACAGGAGACAAGAACACTGACTGTAGATCAGTTTATTTCATCTGATGTTCTGTTTATTTCATGATTTAGGATCAATCACATTTTATACCCAAACTTCTCTCTGCCTTTCTGAATAAAGCAGATTTCATTCAGCTGAGACACAAATCATGATTTACTGAAGATCTGCTGCTCACAGAATCACATTCAGCAAAACATACAGAGACCAAACACCAACAGATCTAGAAAACACACTGAAAACACACACATCACATCTAAAGAATCTTACACCTTAAATCAAAGAACCTTAAACCTTTATCTTAAACATTGGTGTTAAAACTTTAACAGCACAAGATATTATGACAGATAAAGCACAGAAACAAAACATTTGGTTATTTTTAAGCACAAACAGCAGATTTACTCTGAAAATTTAAAAGAATAAATCAAACATATAAAAGTTGAAAACAGTGAATGTGAGTGAACACACAGACACAACTCTGTTTACTCAGACATAAGCTTGACTTGCATTTGAAGTTCTTTTGGCATCCTTTGGAGTGTGGCTTTAATAGACAATTATGGATGAGCTTCAAAATCTAGACCTCTTCACTATCGTTATACACTACTTGACAAAAGTCTTGTCACCTATCCAAGTTTTAGGAACAACGAAAATTATCTTGACTTCTAGTTGATCATTTGGTATCAGAAGTGACTTATATGAAAGGCAAAGGCCTCTAGATGACGCTTATTTGACCACAATAAAATATGATCATGCCTTGATTATTAATAATTTCATTGAGGCAGTAAGGTTTGACTTTGCTTAGACTAAACTGTCATCACTGAACAGAAATAATGTCTAGTATAGAGTATAAATTCCTGCTGCAGTGGAGACAGAGGCTGCGTCCGAAACCGCCTACTACTCAGTAGGTACTGCATTTGAATTTAAACGTACTACTCAGCCGTTAGAAAAGTGCGTTCTATACAGTATGAACATGAAAAGTATAAATGGAATTCGGACGTACTACATCCGCCATTTTGTCATGGTCATGTGACCTACCTGCGTCAATTGCGTCGCTTTACTCCCATTTATGAATTCGCTCGCGGGGCATCATGGGATAGCGCAGCATGCATGGGATGCGCACTCTAGAATATCGCCGGAAGTAGTAAGTCATCCGGGTACTTCTCGCATACTGATTTTCGAATTCTATGAATTCGTACATACTACTCGGCTCGCATACTGATTTTAGCGTACTATAAAGTATGGAAGTATGCGGTTTCGGACGCAGCCAGAATGAATATTGTGTCTGACTCCATCATGAGCTTGGAGGACTGCATCCATACATCTCTGACTCAAATCACTGATTAAGAAAGTCATCTGGAATGTCAGAGAAAGTGTTTTTGCAGGACTCCCAGAGTTCATCAAGAACCTTTGTGTTCATCTTTAATGCCTCCTCTTCCATCTTACCCCAGAGATGCTCAATAATGTTCATGTCTGGTGACTGGGCTGGCCAATCCTGGAGCACCTTGACCTTCTTTCAGGAGCTTTGATGTGGAGGCTGAAGTATGAGAAGGAGCGCTATCCTGCTGGAGAATTGTCCCTCTCCTGTGGTTTGTAATGTAATGAGCAGCACAAATGTCTTGACACCTCAGGCTGTTGATGTTGTCGTTCACTTTGCAGATCTCTCTCACGCCCCCATACTGAACCTTATTTTTCCTTCACCAAACTTGACTGATTTCAGTGAGAATCTTGGTCCATGTGGGTTCCAGTAGGTCTTCTGCAGTATATGTGATGATCGGGATGCAGATCAACAGATGATTCATCAGAAAAATCAACCTTCTGACACTTTTACACATGATCAACTAGAAGTCAAGTTATTATGTGTTGCTCTTACAACTGAGATCTACGAAGACCCGGAAGGGACGTGATGGTGGAAGGAAAAAAATGGGTGGAAGAAAAAAAAACTGAGTAGGAGAAAAAAAAACAGAGTGATAGAAGAGTGATAGATTTCCTGTTCACTTCATACATTTCAACCCTCCTGTTTTTTGCCAGGATTCTCCCTTTATTTTACCATTCTATACTACTATTATCCTATCAATAATTATTTCTTGTGTATTTTTGATCTTGAAAGAGCATTGAAATTAATATAAAAACGTCTGCATTCACTTTCTTTCCAGTAAAGCTGTGCGTCGATCACCGCCCTTCATACACAACCTCTGAATCAGCGAATGCATGTATTCGAATGCACTCTGTATGATAAACTGATCCCAGATCAGCTTCTGTACATGCCATTTACAGTGACACCTCTATTATCAAACAAGTGATAAGCAGCAAATGACTCTCTCGTGTTGTTTTGTGTGATAACAGAGGTGTCTGTAAGAATGCACAGATCTGTTCCGGATGAGGCCGATAACAGTAGTGTCGTCTGCAAACTTAATGAGTTTGATGGAGGGGTCTTTTGCGGTGCAGTCATTGGTGCACAGGGAGTAGAGCAGCGGGGTGAGAACACATCCCTAGGGGGCACCAGTGCTGATGGTGCGGCTGTCGATGTGATCACGCCCATTCTGACTAGCTGTTGTCTATCTGTCAGAAATCTGGTGATCCATTGTCAGACAGAGCTAGGAACAGAGAGCTGGGTCAGTTTGTAATCGAACAGTGATAGGACGATGGTGTTAAAGGCAGAAGTCCACAAACAGAATCCTTGCGTAGTTCCCTGGTTAGTTGTAGGGTATAATGCAGTCCCATGTTGACTGCATCATCCACAAACCGGTTTGATCTATAGGCAAACTTTAGTAACTGTTTGTGCTCATTTAAGAGAAAATTAGTTGTTTAAAATAAAACAAGCTGGACGGACATATTTACATATTATTAAGTGTATTCGTCTGTTTAAACTCACCTGAATCCCAAACTGTCCTGCACTTTCTTTAAATCTACAGAAGCTGATCTGGCATCTGTTTATCATACGGAGCATGTCTGTATACATGTATTTGCCGATTCAGAGTTTGCATATGAAGATCGATGCACACTTTAATGGAATGAAAGTGAATGCAGAACTTTTATATTAATTTCAGCGTACTTTCAAGATTAAAAATACACAAGAAATATGGGAAAATACTTAATGATAGGATGATAGTGGGATAGAATGGTAAAATAAGGGAGAATCCCAGCAAAAACAGGAGGGTATACATGTATGAAGTGAACAGAAAGTGTTTGTGGAAAAGCTTCTTTTCAATGCAAAAACTTATTTTCTCCCGCTCAGTTTTTTTTTCCTTTCTCCCATTTTTTTTTTCTTCTCACCATCACGTTTTTTGTGGGTCTCCGTAGAGATCAATGACAAGACTTCTGTCAGGTAGTGTAGACATTAGGACAGGGGTGTCCAATCTCAGTCCTGGCGGGCCGGTGTCCTGTATACGTTTGGCTCCGACTTCCTTCAACACACTTGCTTGTGAGTTGCTAGTATACCCAGAAAGAGCTTGATTAGCTGATTCGGTTGTGTTTATTTGGGGTTAGAACTAAAATATGCAGTACACCGGCCCTCCAGGACCAAGTTTGGGCACCTCTACATTAGGAGGACAAGGATATTTTGATTTATATTTATTAGAGTGTAACTGTTTGCTGTTATTTTGTATATTATGAATATAAGTTGTCTGCTTTCTAAGATAATTTTTTGTTGTGGAGAAAATAAGCTACATGTATTAGTTGTGAATTTATTTGGTTTGGGACTTTCATTTTGAAATCTCTGCGATTGTATGAATTGGCTGATTGCCCATGAGGTTATGACTTCCTCTTAGCAAGCGATCGGCAAACATGAGTTGTTTGCATGTGCTCGTCAATGGATGTATTGACTTCAACGAGGACTTCAACAAGTGATTTAAGAAGCATTCAGGACCATTTCTTTTATATAGCATGAAGCCAACGAGGCATTTTGCTTTATATTTGTATGTTGTGTTTAAAGTTTCTAAAATTTGTTTGTTTGTTTACGGATGTTTTGATTTGTATTAAGTACATTTGTTTTGTATTCATTGTTTAAATTTCACGGTGGATTTGGGGGAAAAAGCCAACAAATAAACCAGTAACATGGAAACCACTTGTGCTAGCGTATGCTTGAGGGAAATTACAGGCTTATTTACATTTTTCTTTTGTGCGAATCATCCTATTAAACATTTGTTAAACAACAATAATAGCATGTCATAAAAATCTGACTGTTGTCCACATTTAAAAATAATGCAATGTGAAAACTGAATGGAAGTGAATGGAAGTAAACACCTACAATCTCACATCTTTTCTCTCAGTAGTTAGTGCAGATGAAGTTGAGTCTATGAGATTCAGGAAGGCTGATCCAGGTCTGATTTCCTCCAGACTGAACTGCTCCTTTTCTGTTCTCCAGTTTGCAGTTTTCCGGTGTGCTGCCGTTCCCTGGAGCCCAGTTCTGATAGCACACCATGTCTCCATTCACCCAGAGCCACATGTTCACGCTGCAGAAGTTGTGTAAACCCAACCACACCGCCTCAGTAGACGCCAGTTTAACCACGTTCATCACACGACGCTGCATCTCCACTGACTGAACCGAGACCAGATCCACATGATCCTGTCTGCAGTATCTCAGAGCTTCAGACCACGACAGATTCTGCTGGATCACAATCAGTTTATCTGGACACAAAACAAAGCAGAAACTAGAGAGAGACTGATCAACAACAACATGCAGAACAAACACTGTGGAGGAATTTGACATGTCAGACATGTAGAGTCAACTTTAAGAGATCTGGAGCTGATGATGGATTGAGTGTGTTTGGAGGATCTGCTCACCTTCATGACATATAAAAGGAAACTGGTTATTGGAAATAGCATAAAAGTATATAGCCCATTGTCCCTGACTGAACTGTTCAACTGCCGCACGGTGTTCGTTAGTTTGACTTCTAGGTTGACCAGGTTTCCAGTATCTGAATGAGGAGCTGCTCTGATCTGACCACTGCCATGTGTCTCTGAACAGACCGATCCAGACTGCAGATCCAGATATCTGACTGTCATTAATGAACTTCTCCAGCTGTTGATTCTCATTCTGGTTCCTCACACTGACCAGATCAATGTGATTCTGTCTGCAGTAACTCTGAGCGTCTCTCCAGTTCATCGTCTGATTGACAAACACCAGTCCTCCGCTCACTTTAATGGATGAAAGAATGAACAGAAGCATCATCAGAAAGGCTTTTGTTACCAGTTGAGTGAGTTTATATACATGTTAATATTACTGAGACCTGCCACAACAGAACATCTGACATGAATATATACAAAATCATATAATGTGTTCATTCATCAGGGGTCACCACAGCGGAATGAACTGACAACTATTTTAGCATATGTTTTACACAGCAGATGCTCTTACAGCCGCAACCATCACTGGTCTGGACAAATATTCACAATACATTTACACATGTATAATAATGTGATTTATATTCAGTAATGCATTATTTTATTACTGCATGTGATAATATATGCTACCGCTTGTGTACTGTCTACTTAACATGTTTATACTTATGCTGTATATTTCAACAAGTGATTCTACTCTTTATTTAAATAACATTTAATGACATTTTCATAACTTATTTGATGTTTTCAGAAATGCAGCTTGTTAATCAATAACACATGCAGTAGGGCTGTAACGATACACGATATGAAATCGAAATCGGTGTGATAAGGGAGAATCGCGACACACCCCGTACCTTTCCAATAACGTCACGCGTGCCTGCAAAAGTTGAGCTAGTTGAAGAAGAACGTGAGGAAACACTTTTTTCCGCTCGACATTACGAGCACTGCTCCGTTTAAGCCCTCGCAATTAGCGTTTAACCGGGAGAGCTCGCACTGAGCTCTTAGTAAGGGACCGTCTGAATGGAATATCAAAAACAAAACCAACTTAACCCCGCTTGACAACAGACAATGGCAGAAACATTGCCAGTGCTGTCAAAGCATTGTTGTTAATGTGGCTGCGCAGAGAGGGATGGGTGTTCACCAGATGCCCCGACTCCTCTGCAGAGGAAACTTTTCTGTAACCGTGCTGTGCGCTTTCTGTTTGAACCTTTGGGAGTTAACGTTACGTGCTGACTGACAGCGTGATGCGTGAGGTCAGGAAACAGGACGAAGCTTTCAGTTAAGATGAACACAGTTTCTATAGTTATACTTTATTTAGAGATAAAGTATGACTCTGTATATAATCACTCTATCTTGCTGGAGTTTATAGCCGTTTCGCTTTACTTCAGGACGCATTAATGCCTGCACATTAATGCAATAGCATATTTAAATAGCAAAACTGTTTACAAAAAGTCAACATATGCGCGCGTGTTGTTGTTGTCTTTTCATTATGCAGCACGCGCACTTGAACCGCGAGGGAGAGAGAGGAAACCATCAGGACTTATTCTTTAAAATAAGGATTTCTATTAAAAATGTAAAAAAGTTTTGTGATTATAATAATAACAGCTGGGGCATTAAATAAATGCATATTTTCCGTGGAGCGGGCAATTTGAGGAAGTCTGCGATTTTTATTTGACGGAAGAAAAAACTTGATTGGAAAAATACAGCCTATGCCGGTTATTTAAAAGAATCAGTCAGTATTTTCGTTTTGTAATATAAATTAATTATTTAAGTGAAAATAATTTAGGGCAGTCCTATTTATTTTATTCATTTTATTTAGATTATTCTGCTCTTCTGAGCTAAACACTGCAGGTGCGTGAAGACGCTCTGTTGTTCTGTTCTGTTATTAATATGCTAGCATATAAAAATAAATCAGTATTTTAAAATGCAATATTTAATGTGTCAGACACAAAATAGACACGTTAATTTGTTCAATATAAAATTAATAGTAATCTGACCAGTTAACCGGTAATAACCGATTAATGAGCGGCGATTGTCGGTTAGCAAAATTAACGAAATGAGCATCCCTATCAGCCAATTAATTTACTTTTTTATGTAAGAGAACTTGATTGAAAAAGAATTTTCAACATGCTTGAACCATCTACAAAATGAAGTTTAGTTATGTTTGATTTTTCAACAGTATTTTTTTTACAAAGAAAACAGAAGTGATATAGCTTTGGCTATTTATTTATTTTATATATGGCTATATATATTGTTAATAATTTGCATAGTTAATATTGTTCTTTGATGTTTAGTTTATAAAGATTTTTCAAATGTTATTTAATAAAAAATAGTTTTAAAAATCTTTTTTTTCCCCACCCCACACGAAAAAAAAAATCGTGTTACGAACCAAATCGTGGGTTTGGTGTATCGTTACAGCCCTAACGCAGTATGAACATACTAATTATTTATTCATTTATTATTATTTTTATTAGAAAAGCAATATATATATATATATATATATATATATATATATATATTTTTTTTTTTTTTTTTATTTAAACTCTACTCTTCAGTTCAAAAGTAACATAAAAAACAAACAGAACACACTTTTTTTCATCTAGTTTTTCATAAATTAAAATGTATAGGATAATATATAACATTTTCTAGCATAATCACATATATATTTTATTTCATAAGGGTTTGTACTCACTGTTGTAGCAGATGAAAGTCCAGGTGGCAGTACATGCCCCAACAAACCACTTTCCATTAATCATAACAGCACAATTATCACTGCTGTATGGTTGTCCAGATGCCCAGTTCAGAAAGAGCACAGAATCACCTGAAGACCAATGCCAATTACTAACATTTGTACCCTGAAGACCAATCCAGACAACTCCATAATTTACGTCCAAACTGTTCTTCAGCTGGTTCATGTCATTCATGTTGTCAACAGTGGCCAGATCTGTGTAATTCTCTCTGCAGTATCTCTGAGCTTCAGTCCAGTTCTTGTTCTCATTTATGAAGTGATACTGACGCTGAACACATTCAGATATGGAGCAGAGAGCTGTGAAAGAGACACTTTGCTTTAATGATGTTCAGAACAGAGTCAAACCTAATGAAACTATAAACCATAAATAAAACTACAAACACACTCACCAATGAGGAGAAGAGGGAAATATAGAGTCTGAGCCATTTCTGAAGAAGAAAAAAAACATCCATTTAGGAGTAAAACATGTCAGTAAAAGAGAAGCATTAATGCAGAATACACAATCAATATGAACCTCAACAGATGTCAGAAGTGTGTTTGTGTGTATAATGTAGATGTGTGTGTTGTTACTTCAGAGCTGGTGTGTTTCTGTCCTCAGTCTGATGTTTCTGTCTTCAGACCGTGATTCTTCTATATCTGCACTCATCCGTCGTTCAGCATATCAAATCATTTGTTTATTTCTCTGAACAGAGGACTTTGTCAGTTTTCTTCCTCATTTACATGTTTCTGTACTCCTGTGTGTTCATTTGAATGTGGTCAAGAGTCTGTATGTCATTCATGATACAGCATTTCCATACTGACTACTGTGAAACTGTGTAAAAATCCCCCATAAAATTAGCACTTCCTTTTATTGTAATTTTTACTTTCACTGTTTCTTGTGCACAGGGGTGATAGTGGAACTTTTAAAGCTAGCAGGGACTTTGCAAAGTTCCAGTGATCTGTTTCATGGTCAGGGTGAAGATAGATGAAAGCTGGACAGCACAGGTTTTTAGACTGGTGAGAAACTATCTGGGCCTTCCCTTATCTTCTTGCAGTGAGCAGCAGTAAGGCAGAGAGAGGAGGTGTGAAGGGTGAAGGTCAGAGTGATCAGAATCTTGGAATTTACAACATCAGTAAAGAAGAAGGTCTTACATCCGTGGTTTAATCAGTTTTTGTTAATGCTTAGAAGAGGGTGGCACCGTGGCTCAGTAGTTAGCAAGAAGGTCACTGGTTCGAGTCCCGGGTGGGCCAGTTGGCATTTCTGTGTGGAGTTTGCATGTTCTTCCTGTGTTGGTGTGGGTTTCCTCCAGGTGCTCCGGTGTCCCCTACAGTCCAAAGTCATGCGCAATAGGGGAATTGATAAACTAAATTGTAGTGTATGAGTGTGTGTAAATGTGAGTTTGTGTGTGTGGGTGTTTCCTGTTACTGGGTTGCAGCTGGAAAAGCATCTGCTGTGTAAAACATATGCCAGAATAGTTGGTGGTTCATTCCACTGTTGCAACCTCTGAAATAGAGACTAAGCCGAAGGAAAATGAATGAATGAAGGAATAATGTGTATAAGCCCAGGACTAATGAGGATAATCGTGAAGCTGAAGATAAGCAGCCCAGAGCTGACTTTAGATTTGATAAAAAAATATATGACCATTGCATTTCTTACTTCATTCACATGTACTTCACTTGTTGTATATCATTTGCTTTTCCAGTTTTGTTCAATGTAAACATTGTAATCAGTATAAAGAAATGTAATGCCTACCTAAGCTTTGATATGCATATTTGAGCAAGAACGTACAATTCCACGACTTTGCCATCAGCCGGCCATATATCATAGGTGTTAATCCTCCCATTTTTCCAAGGATTTTCACATATTTTACAGTTCTATACTGCTATCATCCCGTAAAGGTATTTTCCTGTTTTTCTCCCGTATTTTTAATCTTTCTTTGAAGGAAGGCAATAACATTAAAGAACCGATATGCAACCCAATTTGCCAAACCACCAGGGGGCGCCCCTTGCTATTAATTGTGAATCTGTTCTGTGCTTTTGTTTTATTTAGGCATAGAAACACTTTGAAATAAATTTGAAAATGTGTAATTCCTTTTCTTTTCATTACAGGCACCGTCGCCCCTACTTTGCAATCCTCAAAACAGTCTGTTTATATAGCGGTGCGTGACTGTCAGACGTGCTCCATAGTGATAAATAGACGCTGTTTCCCAAACGGATTCTGTACATGCGATTAGAAGTGGAGCGAAAGTCTGTAGCTTAGCCCTTCTGATCTCCTTTGTCTTTGTGTTTTTGTCATGTTTGTACAAGCCTTTATCCTCACTCCTGTAGGCATCCTCTTAAAGGCTGAGTTATACTTTTGTGTTAAGCGTACACGTATGCTATGGCGCAGCCCACGTGTTGACGCATAGCCCTACACTGTGACCGTCGTTGCGCTGACATGCACCTCTCAAAAATGTAACTACACATAGCAAAGCTCTGTTATTGGTCGACTTGGTAGCGCTGATGAGTCTGGGAGGGACTAAGTGCCGCGCGAATGGCGCGAGCCCAATGGAGCGATTGTTTACAAGTGTGGAGTACCGTGAAGGAGCTCCTGATGGAAAGTTTTGTTTTGTGTTTACCTCATAGTTAAAGTTGTTGCACGTCCGCCGGTTCCTGCCTCAAAATGAGCGAGTTTGAGCCACTTGTACATCCAGGAAGTGTTCAGGAAAAGCAAAACAGCAGAGAAGACACTCCACACAGAGGAACATTTACACCTCACTGCCAACTAGCGTTTCGGAAGTGTTAATGCAGACCGACAGAGACGCAGAGAAGTATAAATGCACATCTGCGCGCGTTGCATGCGCCGTGGGTTAGGCTGGTCACTTGACGCAGAAGTATAAACCAGGCTTTAGTCTGGCGAAGCTGTTTAAATTTTTTATTGAACCACGGTGTGTCCCTTTTGTAGGTAATAGAAGTCCTTGTAGGAATGCACTTGTCCTCACAGAACTATAGCAGTACCTTAGTAAATAAGTATGTTTTTAAAAAGGTACCTGTCTAAGCAACAGTCTTTAACTAAGAGGCCTAAATATCCTACAGGGACAGAAGAAGCTGGCAGTGCACAAATATCTGTCAACAGGAAATTACTGATATAATCTGGTTAGTCTGATGTAAAGAAAAACAACATGAGTTTATCCTCCTCATTTGTTTGTTTGACTGTGACAGTTTACCATAGATCATTGAATGTGGTGTTGTATAATATCAAGGAAATGCAAATATCCTGCTTGCTTATTTGTTTACATAGTGTCAATTTTTTTTCCAATAAATGCCTTATAATGTGTCCAGTATTTGTTAGTCGTGTGTGTGTGTGTGTGTGTGTGTGTGTTGGTAGTAAATGATGACAGGCTTTTCACAGAATTGTGTGTGTGTGGTTTTACTCCTAATCTAAAATGACCCCCAGACCTCTAGATTCAGGACAAAATTTCAGAAATTACAACATACATTAGTGAAGAAGATGATCTTACATCTGTGGAGAACAACAGAAGTTTCAGTAGTTTAATTAGTTTTTGTTAATACCCATGAGACTGGGACATGGTGGCTCAGCGGTTAGCACTGTGGCCTCACAGCAAGAAGGTCTCAAGTTTGAGTCTCAGCTGGGCCAGTTGGCATTTCTGTGTGGAGTTTGCATGTTCTCCCCATGTTGGCGTGGGTTTCCGGCGGTTGCTCTGGTTTCCCCACAAGTCCAAACAATGTTTAATATAAAGTAATGTAATGCGGTAGGCATAGGTCAGCTTTAATTTGCATATATGAGTAAGAAGATACAGTTCCACATGTTTGTCATATTGGAGAGCAGAATGTAAATAATGCAACTGAACCAGATTTGACTAGCAAATGATTGTCTTGTTTCAAGCTGTACTACGCTTTTGAACAAGAAAAACAAAATTACAATATCATAGAATACTGAAGCTCATAACACATTGCAAGATTAGGATTTAATTACAGCAGTTCAGACTGCAGTTCTGCCGAATAACTTAAAGGTATGAGTATGATGGTGAAAACTACATTTCTAGTCAAACCATCCTTCTGCAATCTTATACCAATAACGGAAATAAGGGCAGTTATAATAGAGCTTTGCTATTAGGTGATTGTATTGTATTGCATTCATTCATTTTCTTGTCGGCTTAGTCCCTTTATTAATCAGGGGTCGCCACAGTGGAATGAACCGCCAACTTATCCAGCACATTGTATGCAGCAGATGCCCTTCCAGCCGCAACTCATCTCTGGGAAACTATTATATAGCAATATGAAGCAAATTAATTATTGATGTTAAATTAAAAGTACTTGAAAATGAAATTATTTAATGACAATATTTAATGGCGATAAAAATATTAGTGGCCCGTCGGCACAATAGCCTAGTGGTTAGCTCATCGACATATGGTGCTGTAGCACTTCAGGATGTCCCGAGTTCGAATGCCGGCTTGAGGACATTCCCCGTCCCTACCCCCTCTCTCTCTCCCACTTCGCTTTCTGTCTGAAATACTGTCCTATCCACTTAATAAAGACAAAAAGGCCAAAAATAAATCTTAAAAAATAAATAAATAAATAAAAATACTAGTGGCCTAAGACTTTTTCACAGTACTGTATATGACGATATTTAGCTGAGGTGCAGCTATCTGCAAACCTGGAATCTGAGGGCTCAAAAAATCTCGTCACCAATCTCGGTCCTGGAGGGCCGGTGTCCCTGCAGGGTTTAGCTCCAACTTGCTTCAACACACCTGCCTGGATGATTCAAGTATACCAAGTTAGAGCTTGATTAGCTTGTTCAGGTGTGTTTGATTAGGGCTGGAGCTTAAATCTGCAGGACACCGGCCCTCCAGGAACAAGTTTGGTGACCACTGATGTAAATATTGTCACCTTGAACATTGACATTAAGTTCTTGGTAAAGCATATTACTCATCAAAAACTGATTTATAACATGTATTGATGGAACATGATCTTACTGTCCATTTTCTAAATCTATTCTAAACACTCAAAGCCTAGGAACACCATCCCAACTGTGAAATATGGGGGCGGCAGCATCATGTTTTGCTGCAGGAGGGACTGGTCCACTTCACAGCATAGGTGGCATCATGAAGAAAGAACATTATGGAGAAATACTGAAGCAACATCTCAAGACATCAGCCAGGAAATTAAAACTTGGCCACAAATGGGTCTTCCAAACAGACCATGACCCTAAGCATACTGCCAAATTAGTTCAAATATGCTTTAAGGACAATAGAGTGAATGTTTTGAAGTGGCCATCACAAAGCCCTGATCTCAATCCTATAGAACATTTGTGGGAAGATTTGAAAAAGCTTGTGCGAGCAAGACAGCCAACAAATCTGACTCAGTTACACCAATTCTGTCAGGAGGAATGTGCCAAAAAACTTGCAAACTATTGTGAGAAGCTTGTGGAAGGATACCCAAAACATTTGACCAAAGTTGTACAGTTTAAAACCAAAGCTGAACAAATACCAAGGAAATGTGTGTAAACTTTTGACTGTCTGGAAATTAATTAAAAACATTCTTCCAAAAAATTCTCTCATTAATCTGGCATTTAGCAAATGTCAATCATTTAGCTATTCCTGACGGACCTAAAATAGTAAACGTTTAGTATAATTTACCATCAGACACTTTAAAAAAAAAGGTAATGTTCCTTTTTTTAGAGTATATGTACACTTCTGCTTTACACTGTAAATAGATACACTTCAGGCTTCTCCATGTGTTTAAAGTGTGAATGTGCGAGACAGCAGATGGAAACACAGGGTGCTTTAAGTGCTTCAAACAGAGAGCAAATGTCACTGTCAGCCTTGGACTGAAAACCTGCTGGAGACGCCAAGAGGACACAGAGACTCAGACTCAGAGAATATGCTCACACTGTGACTCTGTTAATGCCTCTATTAATCTTCATAATTCATACTATTACTCCAACATTATCTGGATATTAACCCTTGTGTATTGTTCAAATGGACTCCCCTTTGGTTAGGTTGGTGGCTAATTGTGGTTCATTGACTTCCATTATAAACACATTTTTTGATTGCAAAGCCAGGACAGCATTTGATTATGCATTCTTGATTGCTTCGTCATCCCTGTTGGAAAGAGGTAAAACTTTTTACTGTTGAAACAACATGGTACTGCGTGTGTGTGTGTGTGTGTGTGTGTGTGCTGAACAAAGCTGAGTGTCTCTTGAGTGATTCACTCCCTCTGGCTCTCGGCACAAGGACGAGTGCAGTGTGTGTTTAATGACAAACAAGAACAGAAGCAGAGCAACACCTACAGACCATCAGCTAAGTGCACTCAATGAAGAGATGATAGATAGATAGATAGATAGATAGATAGATAGATAGATAGATAGATAGATAGATAGATAGATAGATAGATAGATAGATAGATAGATAGATAGATAGATAGATAGAAAGATAGATTGATTGATTGATTGATTGATTGATTGGTTGATGGATTGATAGATATATGGGTGGATGGATGGATAGATCAACGAATGAACAGAGAGATGGATGGGTGGATGGATAATTGAATACAGTAGATGAATGGATAGATAGATGGATGGAAACAGTAGATTGATAGTTGGATGGATGGATAGATGGATGGATACATAAGGTACATGGATGGATGGACAAATAAACAGAGACATGGATGGGTAGATAGATGAACAAATGAATCAACAGATGAATGCATACAGTAGAAGGATGGATAGATAAATAGATGGATAGACAGATGAATGAATGGATAAAAACAGTAGATGGATAGTTGGATGGATATAGATATATACATGGATGCTTACTTAAGATTCATGGATGGATGTATAGATGGATGGATATTTGAATGGATGAATACAGCAGTAGATAGATAGATAGATAGATAGATAGATAGATAGATAGATAGATAGATAGATAGATAGATAGATAGATAGATAGATAGATAGACTAAATGGATGGATAGATGGACAGATCAATGGACTGACGGACTGATGGATAAATATATGGATGGATGGATGGATGGATGGATGGATACAGTAAATGATGGATAGATGGATGCAGGGACATATGGATGGATAGGTGAATACATACAGTAGATGAATGTATGGGTAGATGGACAGATTGATGGACGAATTGATAGATGGATGGATGGATGGATGGATGGGTGAATAAATACAGCGGATGGATGGATGGTTGCATAGACAGAAGGATGGATGGGTGAATAAATATAGTAGATGGATGGATTAGTAGATGGACAGATCGATGGACGGATGTATAGATAGATATATGGATAGATGGATGCATGGATGGATCAATACAGTAGATGGATGGATGGATGGATGGATGGATGGGTGAATAAATACAGCAGATGCATGAATTAATGGATGGATAGATATACAAATGGATAGATACAGTTGATAGATGATGGATGGATAGACATATTGATATATAGATGGATGGATGGATAAGATCTATGGATAGATGGACTGACAGATAGACAGAATGATATATAGATAGATGAATGGATGGACGAAATGACATAGATAGGTAGATAGATAGATAGATAGATAGATAGATAGATAGATAGATAGATAGATAGATAGATAGATCATTGTGTTGTTAAAAGCAGAAAATGAGACACAATCTGTTAAACTATACTTTTAATTCTATGAAAATCTAGACAGAGACTCGTTTTACAGAATTATTTACACAATCCCTTATTCAGAGGGAAGAAAACAACAGAAGATAGAGAGGAAAATTAATGAACATGAGCTGTAAAAATACACCAGACAGAGGTAAAGACAGACACAACAGTAGAGAGAACGCTAAAGTTGAACTTGTGATGATGCATGATGGGAAATGACTGCCTGATCTTACAAAAAAACATAAGTATTTTACGTTTTGCCAGTAGGTAAATAATTCGTACGAAATTATACGATTTTAAAAAAAGAGGCGTGGCACCTAACCCCACCCCTAAACCCAACCGTCATTGGAGGATGAGCAAGTCGTACTAAATTGTACGAATTAGATCGTACGAATTCATACGAAATAGCCACTAAATCAACAAGTTATGAATTACCGTGAGATTGTGTTGGAAATGAAGCAGACTCAGAGTTGTGCTTCTGTCAGTTAGGGCGCACTCACACTATGCTATCCGAACCGTGCCCAGGCCCGTTTCCTGGATCGCTTGAGAAGTATGAGTGCTCTGAATCGGGCTCAGACACGGTTCACTTGGCCGGCCCTGGCCCGGTTGGAAGAGCGCGGTTCACTTGTGCAAAACGCAGCAAAGCCCGAAACTGAAAGCAATGCGTGAGTTTTAAGACTGTTTCATATGGATTTATTAATCATTCTTACTGTTCAGTGAACACAAACTGTTGTAGTTTATGACATACGCAAACCCCTCACTGCACGACAGCTGCACCTTCAGCAAACCTCCTAATTCCTGCAGCATGAGTGCTTTATGATTGTTTATGAGTGTCAAAAGTGGCGGATCTGTTCGGCGAAATATTTGACTGTGTGTCACCACATATCAAAGGACTTAAACGATATAACTAAGGAAGTCCCCACTGTGCTGAGCGAGAACAGCGCAGCATCGATGACGTAAGTGTGCCCAGGCCCGAATGTATTGTGAGTGTGGGCCGTCGGGGGAGACGGACGGGGTTTCAAGCATGCTTTGGGCCGGTTCAAGGCAACTGTACATAGTGTGAGTACGCACTTTCGGATGTGGGGAAAACAGCAGCATTTTTATAGCAAACAAACAATAACACAGAGGAGCAAAGGCAGATGCAAACACAGATGAACAGATAAACAGACTCCTGATGGAATTTTTACAGCCAAACAAGTTGGTAAAAAGATTGAGGACTTTGCATAGTTGATTGCTCGATGTTCAGCCCACATGTGGCGATGGGCTATTGGCTTGATGTTTTTCTTTCACCCACACACACACACACACACACACACACACATATGGCTGTATTTCTGATGACACCGAGAGACACTCATTCCCTTCTGCAAGATGCTTTTGCTGAGGTGAAAGTCAACATGAAGGCAACCTACTTCACAAATATTCACAGGCTTATTGTGTGCCACTGAAGATGTTTTCAGTAATGTAAAAACTCGTCTAGTGCAGAATGCTGAAATGACTTTATTTACTTTTTTGTGCTGTTAAACTATCTAAATAAATCATGGGGCTGTTGAATGCTTGATTCTGATTGGCTGTGGATAATTATGAGCGTAGGAATGGATTTTACTCAGAATTAAAATGTGTTCTGTAATCAAAACAACCCTGGATTCTGGAGGAAAAGGCCCAGGATAGAATCTGACACTCTCTTGCCCTCATCCCTAAACTCTTCTTCCCCTCTGGTATTGATAAATCCTCAGGTATGACTAGTAATGATGTTTTGTTCACTATCTTTGATCAATTTTGATGAAATCCCAACAGATGAGTAAATTTTGAAGTCACTGGTTAACTTTGACAAAATAACCACTTATTGCTTTCACAGGAAAGAGAAGGATGAAATATCTCTGGGTTGCAAGTCTGTATCCGGACCAGCCCATAGTGAAGAGCTCTTAAGCTCAACACTATATACTTTGGACTTTCATCTATACTCTTAGGGTTCTTTCACACCTACACTTTTGTTTGGGAACGTATCTCTTTTGCCCAGTTAGCGCGGTTCGTTTGGCATATGTGAACAGGGCAATCACGCTCTGTTCCGCGCCAAAGTAATCGCTCCGAGATCGCTTGAATGAGGTGGTCTTGGCTCGATTGAAACGAACCCTGGAGCGGTTCGATTGCAGTGAGAAAGCAATCCGATCTGAGCGTGGTTGTATCACAGTGTTTTATGGATATGTAATAGGCATACGGCTATATGAAGAGAGAATTATGAGTATGGCAGGAAGTTTCGCGAATCTCCGGATGCCCGCAAACGAGTGATGATCTCCCGGTAATCTCGCGTCTCCCTCCCGGTCCTCAAATAGGCATCGTCACGCACCCTTCTCACCCCTCCCCACCGCATCTCTCCTCAGACACGTCGCACGCGCACTCTGTCAATCACCACCAAACCACCACCTCTCCTGACAGCTGAGCGGGACGCTGCAAAATAAACCCTGACACTCTGACCAATGTAAGGAGAGTTTACTCGCACGTGACTTGTTACAGCTCTTTTGGTCCGATTAGAAACTTTGCAGTGTGAAAGCGAACCGCTCCAAGAGCAAAGAGCAACACTGTAACAATTGTAATCTCTGTTTCGGATCAACTGAAACGATTCACAGGTGTGAAAGCACCCTTAGATTTATCCTTGAGTCATTGATGTTCTGCATTTACTTCCGAATTGGCTTTCATTGTTTGATTCTGTAACTCACGAGATACACTTTTACCTGGTAAATAAGTGTTAACCTTTTTGATGAACTCTGGAGTCTTCCGAATTCAGTGTATCCAGTAGATTAAGTGGAGTCTGCACTACGTGAAGTTTCACAAACTAATTTTGAGAGGAGCAAGTGATATGATCGACCACAGCTGGTCTCTCATCTACAATCATTAGTGAGCCAATCAGATTAATAGAAACTCACTATAAAGCTGGCTTTTCCTCCCATAGACTTCCATTCATACGCACGCGAATGCGTCAGACCGGAAACGCTTACTTGCCATAAATAAATGACTAAAACTTGTTACACTTAATGAATTACTTAAATATTGTTATAAATATTGTTATGAAATATTGTTATAAATCAAGTTTGTCAAACTTAATTCATTTAATTGTAACAAGTTAAACTAATTGTTTTAAGTTTTCGCTTTTTACAGTGTATACGGCGGCTATTAATTCAGACTTCAACTGTAGGCTGTCCACCAAAACACCTTAACTCTTTCTGATTCTGACTGTAAGGATGTGCACATTTGTAAAGCTGCTTTTGCATGATAATTACTGAAAATATTATGAAAAGAGCCACACAAATAACCTTGAGTTGAATTAAATCTGAAAACTTCTATGTAATTGCCTTTATTTTTGTTTGACGTCAAGCTGCTAAAGAAGCATTGAGCTGTTCCTGTGTGTGACTCAGTGTTTCTGAATCTCTCTGAGCAGATTGTGATGGCTAATGCAGTGAGGGTTGCAGTGAACCAGGAGAGATTTTGCTCTTGTGGTGAATTTGACCTTCATCCAGTTCAAAAAACCTCCTCGAACTCAGCAAACGCCCACTTTACAGCATCACACCGACGCCTGATGGAGAACATCTACTCTTTTATGTCCTGTTTTCTTGCTTACTCGGAAAAACGCATCATTTTATGAAGATGTTACAGTCGATATAAAAGCAGCTTTCCTCAAATCTTCCTGATTTTTATTGTACAAAATTGGAAAATTATATACTTTTATTATAGTTTAATATTTTCTATTTTATTTATTTTATAGATTTCCAATTTTGATGAGCCAATACCTATTTTTAAAGCACTATAATTGACAGCATATACACACAAAAATATACTTTCATTGAAATTTTTTAAAATAAAAGTGTTAATAACAGTCATTCAAAAATAAATTTAGATTTTTAATTTAATTTTTAACGTTAATATTTCTATTATTTTTATAATGCATTTATATATTTTTATTTAAAAATATATTCATAATGAAAATGACATTTTCCAAAATCTGCAATGACACAAACAAAACATGTCATTTTAAAATGATGAGTAAAATAGTTTGAAACATATTTGTATTTTTTTCTTGTATCACAAAAGTCCAAAGATTATACATGCTTATGAAATATGGAATCAGCTTCCAGAAATGATCAGATGGGCTCCAACATTAGGCCCATTCAAATCAAGACTGAAAACACATCTGTTTACAGTTTTTCTTGTTTGCTTTGACCTGGTTAAAGAAACTAAGTTCCACTTCATTTTCATTTTCACTATCCCAGCAGAGCAGAAGACCGGTCTTGCAAATGTGTAAACCCTTTCTCATTGGGTTGACACATTTTCCGCTCCATTTTTCAAAACGGTTAACACGGATGTCATTCAAGCAGTCCAAACTTCATTGTTTTAGCTATGGTAACCAAACAGAAACCATCCATTCCTAACCATTAGAAACTACCAAGTTCAGTATGAATTCAATGAAGCACCGATTTGATACTCCTTCACACAAATCTTCACTTAGCTATCAGTCTGCAAACATTAAAATGGTGGAAGGTCTGTGTTGTTCTGTGCCAGCATGGATGGAGGAGGTCAATAGTGGCTATTTCCTATACTCCTAATATATTTGACTGTATATTGGTTTACATGTGTTTTCTCTAATATTTACAACATTTTATTAGTTTTTTTCTTTTTTTCTGCTTTCTGCTACTTTTTTCTTTTTTTAATTTTATTTTTATTTTTTTTTACGGTATTTTAGTTTTCAGCCACAGTTTGAAAAATGTCATGAATTCAATAGAAGTTTAATCAAAGCATTTCTTATTCTTGATCCAATTCTTTGCAAAAAGGCCAATTTGACAGCCCAAATAGAATTCACACTGAGTTCTGTATTTTGTTTTTTGTTGTCCGTTGTCTAATGAATAATTGAAAGAGCTCATATACTTGTTTGCAAGTTGTGTTGTTTGAAGGTAAAACTAGCTTTTGTTGCATATTTTAAATGTTTTGACACGTTATGTGCATTTTGCAAGCATAATGTTTCATTTTGACCATGAGTGCCGCTGTTTAGGCCTGTGTGTTAACTGTTTTGAAAATGTGGAGTTTCAGTTGACGGCTGCATCAAAGCAAACAAGAAAAACTGCAGCTGTGCCTTTACTGAATGAGCACTGTGCTGCGTCCCACAGATTGCACTATCATGTTTTTCTCTTCTTCTTCATTCTTTTATATTACATTTTTACCTGTTTTTGTTTTTTTTACGCATTTTTATTATTTGTTTTTATTTTTATTTTACTTGTTTCTTTTATTCTTGTTAATTTAAAGCACTTTGAATTGCCACTGTGTATGAAATGTGCTATATAAATAAACTTGCCTTGCCTATATAAGTACAAGGTAATATTTATATGTACAGTTTTGCAGACCATATTATAATTTTATATTTTTATTTTAAATTTTTTCGTTTTCTCTGGAAGCAATTCATATATTTTAAGTCACACGGCAAACATCTTTAAAAAAATAGCTTTAAAGAAAAAAAAATTACAGTGACTTCAATTAGATTTTAAACCTGACTGTCATATTAATCTGTCAAATAAATAATCTTGTTCCAACCCTGACAAGACTTTCCCTTCTGTTTGACGTCAAGGCTATTCAGTCGGTATTTCTGACATTATTCTGAAATAACTCAATGCTTTATCTACTAAAGATCGTACACTTTATACCATCACAACAAACCCTGATTAAAAAAAGTACAGTTAATCTGTTATTTCTTGTTGGCTCATAAAATCTGGCACATTAAAGAAATTAAATTTGCTAAATCCCTTCATGTTGACTTCATATCTGCAAAAGCATTCATAGTAAAACCATACATTATACATTATTAGTAATGTTTCCTGTTTGGGTGTTAAAGATACTGCAGGTCTGCTGAATGCTTGATTCTGATTGGCAGATGAGCAGATAAATGCACAGCTAAAGTAGTTCCGGCAGGTTTAAAGCGCATTGCAGCTCCATATCACTACGCTGAATTATTCAGTAGTATCTGAATGCAGCCTTCATGATGTGAACTGAGATTGCAGACTCAATGGAGATAGTGACGTCACTGTGAGGGTTAGTGGTGGGGTTAGCACATTAAAAGGCATTGCATGCAGCTCAGATTGCATCTGCACCAAGTCTGCAGCCAGACCCCTCTCCAACTATTAGTTATTTCACAGTCAAAATCACATTAAAACACAACTGAAGGCTTTGGATGAAACTATGCTAAACACCAGCGCAGTTGGAGGATGAAAACCTGACGAGAGTCTTAAGTACAACATGTAAACAGTGACTTTAGCAGACTATTGCACTCCAGCATGTTGAACTATTGGAAAATAACGCAACCCCAATGTGTAACCACTTCAGTTATGCGGTATAATTTCAATAATTCAACAGTCTGTTGTCAGTGATTCCTAATTATTACACTTAATGGTGCCATGAAGGTTTTTAGATGTTATCATCGGTATGCTAATGTTTCTAAAACAGTGACAAAATTCACATTTAGAAGATAATAACCTGATATAAACATCCAAAGCTTCCAGTTTGCCACTTCTGCCTGAGTGGATCAATGATTGTTTTGACGTCAGTTCATACTTCAGTTTCTTATCAAATCTTCTGACCAATCAAATGCTCTCAAGCGTCTGAGGCTTTTCATTTGATTCGCTTGAGTTCAATCACTCTTTTCAGCAGAGCTGTGAGAAAAACAAAAGGCTATTGGCTGTTTTTTGAAAAGGGGAGGGGCTACTCTATGTCTTGCCCTCTCTTCATGATTCAATTGAGATTACCTCGAATATCAAATTAAAAAAAATTAACATTTCAAAGCACTTCACGAGACCTTTAACGGCCCATTCACACAGAGCGTCAGCTTCAGCGCATCCCATTTACTTTGAATGGGTGACGCCAGGCGTTGCCGATCTGCATTGTGGATCCGTCGGCTCAGCTTTAGAGGTGTTGCTCGCTGCAAAAGTTGGAACTTGCTCCACTTTTCAAACACTGACGGAAGCGTCAGCCAATCAGATTGCTGTATGCAAATACACCATCTCAGACAGTGGCCTATTGCTGACTAATTTTATTGGCTGATGCTGCTATGACGATCATGTCAGCCCCAACTTCAGACATGCGTTCTGGTAAGCGTTGACGCTGAAGCACCGTGTGAATCGGGCATAACTGTTGATTTTTGAAACTTTTTTAATTCTCAGAATATTTCGCAACTTTTAAAAAACTAAACATGCATTTCATTGGTCATTATTATTTGAGTATTTCCTATTATATAAAAATATAGGACCCTATAAAGTATATTTTGTCATCTCGCTAAGCTGCTGAGCCAGTCAGGTCGAGCTTTTGTGCTTATTGTTTATTTATTTATTTATTTATTTATTATTATTGTTTTTTAAATTACAGCCAATGAAATTCATTTCAATGTGAAATGTTATTGGCCACAATAACACTGTGTGTGTGTGTGTGTGTGTGTGTGTGTGTGTGTGTTTTAATTAATTGAATGTCTTTGGTTTACGAGATTTACGATAACTAAATTCCGATTTCTACATGCCATTTCTAGCACACAGAGAAAAAAATTGACTTGTTTTAAATATAAAATCTCATAGTACGACATAGAACGTCAAAACTGACACACTAGGCTACTGCGTTTAAGATTAATGCGTAGAACAAAAGTGCTAATCTATCACGCGAAAAAACAGTACATTTACATCACAAATATGATTGTAATAAACATATTTGCAGTTACATAATTTTTACTTTTTATTTTCTTAGTTGTGACTTAAAGGAGACCTATTATACCCATTTTACCAAGATGTAAGATAAGTATCAAATGTCTCTAGAGCAGGGGTGGGCAAACTCGGTCCTGGAGGGCCAGTGTCCTGCAAAGTTAAGTCCCAACACTAATCAAACACACCTAAACATGCTTGTCAGTGTCTTCAAGAACACTAGAGATCTATAATCAGGTGTGTTTGATTAGAGTTAGAGCTATACTGTGCAGGACACCAGCCCTCCAGGACCGAGTTTGCCCACCCCTGCTCTAGAGTGTTCAGCTCAAAATACCACACACTAATAATGTTTTGTAACTCTTTGAAAATGACCATATTAGGCTTTATTATTAATTATGGCGTTTTGGTGACGGTCGCTTTAAATTCAAATGAGATGAATATGCTATTTTCAAAAGAGAGCGGGGCTACAGACATATGTGTGTCAGCATAGTGGCAGATTCAAAACAGCTGCTTCTCACTGCAGGCTGTTTATACTAATGAGGGAGCGATGGGCACTAGTGGGCGGAGCTTTTCCCTTCTGATGACATCATACGAAGGGAGAATATCAATCTAAGGGTTTCTGCAGACTGCTTTTATCAACTCTGATTATAAAAAATACAATTAATTGATTTTGATCATTAGATGCTGTATATATTTACACACTGCTGACACACAACTTTGTTTAAACCCCTTATAAAAGTGATTTTTGCATAATAGGTGCCCTTTAAGCTCAATTCAACATTAGTTTTCTTTGAAATGCATGTTTTTCTCATTTTGACTTTGTCATCACCTTTGTACATCATTTTACTAATACATTTAATAAGAAATAGTTTTTGCTTTTGATTTTAAAATCAATAAATATGGCTTTTGGTTCATCATTATACATATTTAACCTTCATTTTGATGTAGTACACCATAACCTAGATGTTTAATCTCTCAATTAAGACTATCTCAAACTTTTATCTCATAATTACAATTTAATACGTATTGAAGCTTTTAGACTTTGGGTCTCATAATTGTGACTTTGCATTTTTAACTCATGTCATAACTTTGATTGTGTCATAATCTTCCATTTACATCAAAATTATGACATTTTATCTCATATAATTTAACATTTTAACTCATAATTATGATTTATTGTCGACAGTTTGGACTTTTTTATCATTTTGTCTCATAATTTTGACTTAATATCTCATAATCTTTTAGTTACGTATCAATATTATATATCTATATCTCATATTTATGGCAATATCTCATAATTATGTTTTAGTCTTAATTAGTATTAATTAGTCATTTATTATGATGAATTAACAAAATTATGAGTACTAAAGCATTTCTTTTATTTTATGGCAAAAGTGATTAGTGCTGTATAAAGGGTTGCTTTAATTTACTGTACATCCCCACATTAAAAAACAATACTATAGTAAGTTATAGATACTAGAGTGTTATGAACCATACTATAGTAAAGTTTATTATACTGCATATGTTATAATATTTACAACGTTTGAAAATGAATGCTCCAGCATACTGCAGTATTAACTATAGTAAACTGTTAAACTGTGATAAATATTGTAGTATAATTTAGTATTTACTACAGTAAACTGTGGTGTATTGTAGTTTGATATACTCTTTGGTTGTGAAAAATAAAGTATGCATCATTGTATACATTAATATAGTTGTAGTGTAGCCATACCAACTGTAGAATCGCCACAACAGACCTATTACTGTTGTAGTTATGCTACCATAGCAACTATAGAGCAACTATAGAATCACCACAACAAATCAGTTGGTGTAGTCGTTTTGTTACCATAGCAACTATAGAATCACCACAACAGATCAGCTACTATATTTGTTCTGTTACCATAGCAACTGTAGAATCGCCACAACAGATCAGTTCCTATAGCTGTGGTGTTACCATAGCAACTATAAAATCAACACAACGGATTAGTTACTACAGTAGTTGTTACCATAGCAACTATAGAATTGCCAAAATAGATCAGTTACTATAGCTATTATGTTACCATAGCAACTACAGAATCGCCACAATGGATTAATTACTATAGTTGTTCTGTTACCATAGCAACTATAGATTCACCAAGGTAGAGCAGTTAGTGTAGTCGTTCTGTTACAAAAGCAACTATACAATCACCACAACAGATAAATTACTATAGTTGTTGTGCTACCATAGCAACTATAGAATCACCACAACAAATTAATTACTAAAGTTGTTGTGTTACCATAGCAACTATACAATCACCACAACAGATCAGTTATTATAGTTGTTGTGTTACCATAGCAACTATACTATCACCACAAGAGATCAGTTATTATAGTTGTTTGTATTACCATAGCAACTATACAATCACCACAACAGATCAGTTATTATAGTTGTTTTGCTACCATAGCAACTATAGAATCACCACAACAAATTAATTACTATAGTTGTTGTGTTACCATAGCAACTATACTATCACCACAAGAGATCAGTTATTATAGTTGTTGTGTTACCATAGCAACTATAGAATCACCACAACAAATTAATTACTATAGTTGTTGTGTTACCATAGCAACTATACTATCACCATAAGAGATCAGTTATTATAGTTGTTGTGTTACCATAGCAACTATAGAATCACCACAACAAATTAATTACTATAGTTGTTGTGTTACCATAGCAACTATACTATCACCATAAGAGATCAGTTATTATAGTTGTTGTGTTACCATAGCAACTATACAATCACCACAACAGATCAGTTATTATAGTTGTTTTGCTACCATAGCAACTATACTATCACCATAAGAGATCAGTTATTATAGTTGTTTGTATTACCATAGCAACTATACAATCACCACAACAGATCAGTTATTATAGTTGTTTTGCTACCATAGCAACTATAGAATCACCGCAACAAATTAATTACTATAGTTGTTGTGTTACCATAGCAACTATACTATCACCATAAGAGATCAGTTATTATAGTTGTTGTGTTACCATAGCAACTATAGAATCACCACAACAAATTAATTACTATAGTTGTTGTGTTACCATAGCAACTATACTATCACCATAAGAGATCAGTTATTATAGTTGTTGTGTTACCATAGCAACTATAGAATCACCACAACAAATTAATTACTATAGTTGTTGTGTTACCATAGCAACTATACTATCACCATAAGAGATCAGTTATTATAGTTGTTTGTATTACCATAGCAACTATACAATCACCACAACAGATCAGTTATTATAGTTGTTTTGCTACCATAGCAACTATAGAATCACCGCAACAAATTAATTACTATAGTTGTTGTGTTACCATAGCAACTATACTATCACCACAAGAGATCAGCTATTATAGTTGTTGTGTTACCATAGCAACTATAGAATCACCACAACAGATCAATTACTTTAGTTGTTGTTACCATAGCAACTATAGAATCACCAAAACTGATTAAATACTATAGTTGCTGTGCTACCATAGCAACTTTAGAATCACCACAACAGATCAGTTAGTGTTGTCGTTCTGTTACTATAGCAACTTTAGAATTATCACAACAGATCAGTTAGTGTTGTCGTTCTGTTACTATAGCAACTATAGAATCGCCACAATAGATAAGTTCCTATAATTGTTCTATTACCATAGCAACTGTGAAATTACCATAACAGATCAGTTAGCTGTTCTGTTACCATAGCAACCATAGAATTACCCTAACAGATCAGTTAGTGTAGTCGTCGTTACCATAGCAACTATAGAATTGCCACAACGGATTAATTACTAAAGTTGTTGTGTTAACATAGCAACTATGAAATCACCACAACAGATGAATTCAGGTACTTTACTATAGTATGGATCAGAAACTATAATATTTACTATAAATTGCTATAGTAATTTAATTCAGTATTTTTTCTTTTAGGTGTGGACAGAAGTGCAGCGAATGGCCTGATGACCTGAGAGTGCTGTGTTCAGGTGTCAGTGAGCGGCAGGAGGAAAGACATGAGCAAGATGATGATGATGGTGATGGACACAGACAGAGGGATGAAGAGCAGGAAGCAGGACAAAGTGACAGACGGTGGAACAGGAAACGCCATCAACGACCACTTCCTGTTGGTCGGTGCGACGTCTGTGAGGCTTTGAGTGTCTCGAGCTGCGCAGCGACAGATCACCAGCGGCCGCACCTGAGAAACACTCTCCTGAAAACACAGAAGAACAAGCAGAACACTCAGACAAACACACACCCGCTACAGGTTAGAGACTGACATAAGTGTTCTGTCATCCTCAGCCATGTTTCCATGATCCAGCAGATTTTGGAATGTTGCGTTATAAATGTCTTAATGTTTGTTATCATTAATATTTCAGTGTCATCCTCCAGTCATCACACACCTCCAGTATTGTTCTGCTGTGTGTGCGGTGAGGACTGAGCCGTAAACTCCAGCGATGTGTCCTGTGGCTCCGCCCACCATCATCTTCACTCTCAGTAGTGTCCTGCCGTGTGATTCGCTGGCGCTTTCTCTTTCGCGAGCTGATTCGCTGGAGGGAACCCGCAATCTGGAGTCTGATCCAATCACAGCACAGAGAAAGAGTTGTGAATGCAGTGATTGTGCAAGGGTGTGTGTATGTGTGTGTACACTTTGTAGCTTTGGTATATCACCAAATGTCCCCACAAGAATAACAACATCAGTAAATCTTGACCTCGTGGGGACAGTTTTGGGTCTCCCATGAGGAAAAGGGGGAGAGAATATACAGTCTGTACAGTAGAAACATCATTATGTCTGTGGAGAGTCCCCGTAAAACATCTTAACCCAACGCATGTGTGTGTGTGTGTGTGTGTCTGTTTGTGAGTATGTATGTGTAACTTTGCTTAAAAGAGTGTATGTTACTGTGAGTGATAGAGTGTTACAGTGTGTGTGTGTGTGTGTATTTGTGTGTTACTGAATCTGAGTGTGTTACAGTAAGTGTGTGCGTGTGTCTGATTGTGTGTGTGTCATTGTGAGTTATTATAAGTGTCTGTTTATATATGCAAGTGTGTGTGTGTGAGAGAGTTTGTGTTCACATGTATGCGAGTGTGTGTCTGCAAGTGTGTATTAGTGAGTGTGTTTGTTATTGTCTGTCAGTGTGTGTGTCTGTATGTGTGTTACTGTGTGTAAATGAGTGTTACAGTGTGTGCATGTGTGTGTATTTGTGTTACTGAGTCTGAGTGTGTTACAGTAATTGTGTGTGTGTGTGTGTGTGATAGTGTATGTATGTGTGTTACTATGTGTAAAAGAGTGTGTTACTGTGAGTAATAGTGTATTACAGTGCGTGTGCATGTGTGTGTGTGCATGTGATTGTGAGAGGTATTATGAGTGTCTGTTTATTTATGCAAATGTGTGTGTGTGTGTGCGTGTGATTGTGAGAGTTTTTATTAGTGTCTGTTTATTTATGCAAGTGTGTGTGTGTGTGTGTGAGAGAGCTATTATGAGTGTCTGTTTATTTATGCAAATGTGTGTGTGTGTGTGCGTGTGATTGTGAGAGTTTTTATTAGTGTCTGTTTATTTATGCAAGTGTGTGTGTGAGAGCTATTATGAGTGTCTGTTTATTTATGCAAATGTGTGTGTGCGTGTGCGTGTGATTGTGAGTTTTTATTAGTGTCTGTTTATTTATGCAAGTGTGTGTGTGTGTGTGTGTGTGTGTGTGAGAGCTATTATGAGTGTCTGTTTATTTATGCAAATGTGTGGGTGTGTGTGTTTGTGTTCACATGTATGCGAGTGTGTGGTAGCGAGTGTGTGTCTGTGAGTGTGTGTCAGCGGGTGTTTGTCTGCAAGTGTGCATTAGTGTGTCTGTTAGTGTCTATCAGTGTGTGAGTGTCCGTATGTGTGTTACTGTGAATAATAGTGTATTACTGTGTGTGTGTGTGTGTGTGTGTGTGTGTGAGGGATTTTGAGAGTTTTTATGAGTGTTTGTTTTTATATGCAAGAGTGTGTGTGTGTTCACATGTATGCGAGTGTGTGTCTGCAAGTCTGTATTAGAGTTGGTTAGTGTCTGTCAGTGTGTGAGTGTCTGTATGTGTGTTACTGTGTATAAAAGAGTGTGTTACTGTGAGTGAGAGTGTTACAGTGTGTGTGTGTGTGTGTGTGTGTGTTACTTTGAGTGTGTTTATATATGCAAGTTTGTATGTGTGTGTGTTTGTGTGTGCATGCGTGCATGTGTGCGTGCACGTCCGTGAGTATGTGTCATTGAGCTTGTGTCCTCAAGTGTGTATTAGTGTGTGTATGTTCGCAAGCATCTGTATCTTAGTGTGGGGTGTATGCGAGTGTGTGTACAATGTGTGTGTGTGTGAGTAAGTGAGTGAGCGAGTGAGTGTTTGTTACTGTCTGTCTGCCAGTGTGTGTCTCACTCACTCGCTCTCTCTCTCTGTCTCTGTGTGTGTGTGTGTGTGTGTGTCAGACCTGCTGTCGGTGTCCTCTATGTCTGCGTCTGCATCACTGTCTCCCTGAAGATGCGTCTGCACACACTCCTCCTGAAACAGCAGTCAGATGAGTGAACACTTCTCTACATAGGACTCAGTCAGTGTGTGTGCGTGTGCGTGTGTGTTTGCTCACCTCTGTGCCATATCCTTCTGAGTATCTGGTGATCAGCGGCCGGTTTTTACCACACTGGACACACTTTACACTGCTGTCCTGAGGAGAGACAGGGACATGATCAGGTCAGGACTTACACTGTAGCACTCACTTTACTTTCATTTACAGCTGAAGTCAGAATGATTAGCCCTCCTGTTTATATTTCTCCTCTGTATTTTCTGTTTAACGAAGACAATATTTTCTCAGCACATTTCTAATCATAATAGTTTTAAAAACTCATCTTTAATAACAGATTTATTTTATCTTTGTCATGATGACAGTAAATTATAATAGACTAGATATTCTTCACTAGTATTCAGCTTAAAGTGACATTTAAAGGCTTAATTAGGTTAAAGTTAGGGTAATTAGGCAAGTGACTGTATAACAGTGGTTTATTCTGGAGACAATACAAAACTTGCTTAAAGGGGCCAATAATATTGACCTTACACTTTTTTTTTTTTTATCAAAAACTGCTTTTATTCTAGCCAAAATCAAACAAATAAGCCTTTCTATAGAAGAAAAAATATTATCGGACATACTGTGAACATTTCCTTGCTCCATTAAATATCACTTGAGAAATATTTGACAAAGGATAAATTGTTCACCGGAGGGTAAATAATGTTAGTAATGCTTGGCGTCAACTGTTTGTTGTGTAGTTCTTAGGAAGGAAAGGGCTAAATTAATTAATAAAAACTAAAAAAAATCCATAAATGTTAAATAAAGAAGCAACTGGTGGTACTTAAATAGACCAAAATGTTGTTGTTTTTTTCATATAATGTTTTATTTATTATTTAAAACACTATTTTATTATGGTTTGGGCGTTTAAATGTATATTTAAATGTAATTTATATTTTTATTTGTTTAAAATGTATGCATTTGCAGTCAATAGGTTTTTTTCTCTTCTCACCAAGGCTCTGTTTATTTTATATTACAGGGAAAATATGTGAAAAATTTCTGCAGCCCTGACCATACCTGTCAACATTGGGATGTGAAAATAAGGGATGTGCCCACCATAATGAGGGATTCCCCTGACCCTACCCGTATAAAAATGCACACATCTAACATTATAATGAAAGCATTTGACTGCTTTCCTAACTTTTTATGCTTATTTAGGATGAAATTAGTTGTGTTTGAAAAAAAAAACACCCACTGAGATCGACATCTTTAGATGGTATTATTAGTTATGTGGATATCTGTTTAAACACACACCCAACACCCAGACTTTTGCTCCGCTTCAAATCTCATGTACAGAATCCATTTGGGAAACAGCGTCTATTTATCACTATGGAGCGCATCAGCTGACAGTCACGCACCGCTATAGACTGTTTTGAGGATTGCATATGAAGGGGAGACACACCTGTAATGAAAAGGAAGGGAATCCCGCCATTTTAATGCTTATTTCAAAGTGTTTTCATGCCTTACCAAAGCGAAAGCACAGAACAGACTCATATTTAAGAGCGAGGGACGGCCCCTGGTGGTTCGGCGGTATGGGTTGAGTATAGGGAGGCTTGACTCTTTAATGTCTATTTGCCAACCTTCAGAGAAAGACTGAAAATACAGGAGAAATACAAGAAAATACCTTTACGGGATGACAGCGGGATAGAACAGTAAAATATGGGAGAATCCCGAGAAAAACGGGAGGGTTGACAGGTATGGTCCTGACTCACAAGCTATGAGCGTCCAGTAGGTGGCGCCACAAACTTAGCTACTGCAGCAATGATAGAAAACATGCAGTTTGTGCATGTGTGTGGAAACGTAACATTCTGTAGTGCAATATTTAAGGTTATTTGGAGATTTCAGACATCCGCAACGCATGGGATGTCTCCACATATGTAGTCTCCACTACACTTCATAATCTGTAATTGCCTCTCTGAATATCACACTAACTGTACAAAAAAAAAAAAAAAAAAAAAAAATTAAATAAAAAAAAATAAAATAAATAAATAAAATAAAATAAAATACTAATACTACTAATACTTCCCTTCTTAGACTTTACAGACCTGAAACTTGCTTATAGCACTTATTCATTGTTGCTCTTGGTTGTGTAAACTGCTTCCTTGTCCTCATTTGTAAGTCGCTTTGGATAAAAGCGTCTGCTAAATGACTAAATGTAAATGTAAATGGGAGTAAACAAAGAGCAGAGGAAAAGTCAGCAGGCAGTATGGACCTCCTCACCACTCCATTTTTAAAGCCATAATCGCTGTAAAATGACAAGAAAAAAGTTTTCTCCCCCAGAATGCTCGTCACACGTCTCGCTGCCGCAGCTGGTTTAATTAAAAAAAGCTAATTACTGTTTTTGCATTTGGGTCCGTTCACACCAAAAATTAACCAAAGCCGGTTTGCTTGAAAGCATATTGACACCAGCTCTTCTAGCAGGTCTCAGTACGCTTATCTGGTCGACTTTTAGTCACACCAGAATTTCGTAATTTCGTTTTCCATGATTTTCGCTTTCACACCTACCCAAGCGAAAAACCTGCTGAGGTCTATGTGATGTGATATTACATTCTGGAAACGTAGCCCCGCGGAGACCACGATTTCTGGAGACCACGATTGGCTGCATTTAGTTTTTTTTTTTCGAGCGAACGCTGCGGGGCGGTGTGACGCCGCTCTTCCTCTTCGCGCTCGCCGGCTGACGACTCGCCTCCGTGTGGAGGGCTTTCCCGCTGCAACTAGTTTGTCTGCTTAGCTCGCAGTGTTACGTCGGCGATTCCACAATGAGCCGGGGTTGTAATAATGACAACAACGAACCTATTAGAAATAGATAAAGAATATATTACGATGAGCACATTAGGGTGACACGGTGGCTCAGTGGTTAGCACCTCACTCACAGCAAGAAGGTCACTGCTTCAAATTCCAGCTAGGCCAGATTTCCTCCATGTGCTCCGGTTTCCCCCACAGTCCAAACACAAGCGCTTTAAGTAAATTGAAAAAACTAAATTGGCTGTAGGCAATTATGTTTCAAAAAATGGTTGTCATGCCAACTTTATACTATAAACAGAAGCTTGCAATGGTTGCCCCGCCTTTGAGCTCCTCTGATTGGTCCTGGAGCTGACAAAGATGAGCTGCACTGCTTATGAAAGTTGAAGATCTTTCCAACGGCGTCTAAAAAAACGCTTCAAAAGGTGCAAGCGTAGAGGAAAAACATGTCCGACATTTGCATTTACATAGAAAACCAATAGAAAAGTAGTGCATTAGAGAGTATGCACACTCTATGTGAACGACCCCCAGGTTTTAAGCAATACGAACCCTATTTCTTCATACTTTTGACAATATTTGTGACATAGACAACACATTGTAAAGTAGTATAGTCAGTTTGGCAGTGATAGATAAGAAGCTAACGCATCCCTCTTGTTAAGTCACATACCTCTGGTGAATGTTGATCATAGAAGATGGTATTTTCACACAAACACACTCCAATATTCGGTCCACAAGCCCCCATGTCCTACAGAGATGAACACGTCATGTGTGTTTGCAGTAATGACACTTGATCTGACACACACACACACACAATGGATTTGGTGGTTTATGAGGACTCTCCATAGGCCTAATGTAATTTACAGCGGTGGAAAGAGTACTGAACAATCATACTCCAGTAAAAGTACCATCACTTGCTTAAAAATGTAGTGCAAGTAGAGTAAAAGTATCTGTGTGAATGGGGTGTTAGTGTTGTTGCCATATTGTAATGAGACTATGTCTGGGCACTACAAGTCCCAGCAGGCTTAGCGCCATGCAAGGAAGTGTTGTTTATGTGCGGACACTTTATTTCCTGATTGCGGCGTAAATGAACAACAGGTTGTAGATTGCTCAGCGCTATATAAGTGAGTCAAAGTTTGTTTGCCATTTTGCTGTCGTTGTTGCATTCTGGTCGCGGCACGTAAAGGCCGGTAGGTAGTAAGTTTATTTGTGTGATGTGCGGTCTCTCTCTCTTTTTCTCGCGGAGTTTCCTTTTTTAACGCATGCATAAACTGACATTTATAGAGTCAACACTTCACGTGAGGGGTAGCTGATGAGCAAACAACATTTAATGCTGCCAGATCTTCATTGCAAACTTATTTAAAGAGGTAGTCGTTTTATAATTTTAATAAACCATTTTTAGTATTGTGTTTTAATGATATTATCCTTTTTATTTCTAGTGCTATTACGGGATCATTGTCTGCTGATTGTTGCCTGAGTGTCAGCATGGGAAATTAAGGATCTTAGAGGTATTGTTTAAAACAGAAGGGTTTTTTATCTCTCTTAATGCTTGTTTTATTTATAGGATGTTTTATTCTGTTTGTGATGTTTATATTCTGAGTTTCTGTGTTGTAATAAACTGTGTTTCCCCTTTTTAGGGATGCACGGTTGCCTTTTACTTTAGACTTACAATAATATTTTTGTTATTGAATCTTTTTTTTTGTTGACTTTTGTTGTATGCGAATTTGGGTTGTTCATTATGTTGCTAGGTTGACAACAATTTGTATTTTCCTTCTTTTGTTAAACTTTTCTTTCTTTTGTAGGTTCTGTTTTGGATTTGCTTTACCATCAGTGGCCACTGGGTTCCCTGCACTGTGGATGGCGGTGGAGAAAAGGTGGTTGGGATTGTGTGGTGATTTGGTCACTGTTGATTTTTGTGTTTTTTAGGTTGCAGTGTGATTGCTGTGAGCTGAGTGTGGTGAAAACACTGCTGCTTGGGTACCTCATCTGTCCTCACTTTCTGGGTAACCGGTGGCCATTAGTGGTTTGTTTTTTTTCTTTTCTTTTATTTAGTTTATTTACTTTTTCCTCCTTTTTTGCAATAAAGATGGAGACAATTTGTATACTACAACTTGTGAAATAAAATATAATTGTTCTCCTAATTGTAAGTCACTTCATTTACCCTCTGCTAAATCATTAACACTGACAAAAGTCATCTGGTCACAATATGTTTGAGAATTAACCATAATAATATCCTAAACATATAACCTTTATTTTACATCTACAGAATCGAGAGAAAATCCTGATTTTGATTTTAAGCACAAAAAAAACGTGTGGTTCTTATTTTAGCCTGAATCGTGCAGCCCTGGTTATACACATGTCATATACAAATTAGTGTCCTCATAAATCACCAAAACCAAACACACACACACACACACTCTCCTACCTCACAGTCATTGTCGGAGTTGTCGGAGAACAGGCCGTTTGAGTCTGAGTCTTTTCTTCTGATCAGCTCCATCTCTGCCTGACTCACTCACACCTCCACCTACACGGCCCAGCCAGAAATAAAGAAACACACACACACACACACACACACTCAAACACACATATGCAGAGCCAGGCACAGAGACAAATGCATCTGCTGACATTCCCATTCAGTAATTACAGCAGAAAATGTTCCCTGAGAGTTGTGGGAAGGCTTAAGGTTGGTTCATCTGCGAGTATACTTCTGTCATCGATCATTCGCACACTGTTTGTCGTTCATCTCAACACAAATGAAAATATCTGAATTAAATGAGAGATATTTGTTCATTCATTAATAGTCGGATCTGCAGGAAGGTGGCTCTTCCTGGAGAGCCACCTTACTGCAGATTTCAGTTGCTACCCATATCAAACACACCTGAACCAATTAATTAGGACCTGAACACCACTTGATAATTACAGGCAGGTGTGTTTGGTATGGGTAGCAACTGAAATCTGCAGGAAGGTGACTCTCCAGGAACAGGATTGAGCACCCCTGTTCTAAACGTTCATCAAGAGATCCAAAAATAAACCTTTAGACATGATCACTCACTTGTTAAGATGAGCAGATTTCATTTATTTATTGATCAGCAAACATAAACAGAAGGTCACCAAAGCACTTTTGTTCACAGAGAAGCTGAAATGTGCAAGATACAATAAGAGTCGTTTCGTTCTCTCACATGAAAAAACTACCCTTATTTGTCCTCATAGACGGGTGGCATGGTGGCTCAGTGGTTAGCAGAAGGGCAGGAAGGTCGCAGGTTTGAGTCCCGGCTGGGTCAGTAGGTGTTTCTGTGTGGAGTTTGCATGTTCTCCCCGTGTTGGCGTGGGTTTCCCTCACAGTCCAAACACATACAGGAGAATTGATAAACCAAATTGGCCTAAGTATTTGAGTGTGTGTGTGTGTGTGAAGGCGAGTGTGTATGGGTGTTTACCAGTACTGGGTTACAGCTGGAAAGGCATCCACTGTGTAAAACATATACTGGATAAGTTGCCGGTTCATTCCGCTGATAAATAAAGGGGCTAAGCCAAAGGAATTGATTGAATGAATGTCTTCATAGATTATCTCACATCAAGAATGAACTTCAGTGGTTCTCACATGTCAAAATTAAGTCTTATTGGTCCTCACTGGTTCTCATATGCCACAAGTAAACATCATTGGTTTTCATATGTCAAATATGAGCCTCATTGGTTTTACAATGTCAAGGTTGAACTTCATTGGTTGTCACATGTCAATGAGCCTTATCCCTTTGTTTAGTCTGATGTCACCTAAAGAAGCTTCCAGGTTCAAGCTCTCTATCAAACTGTACGGGGAGCATCAACAAATGGTACTGATAAACTTTTACAAAGCGCTTTAATACTTTCAAAAAATGATTCCAATATACAGCTGAAGTCAGAATTATTAGCCCCCTTCAGTTTTTTTTTCTTCTTTGTTAAATATTTTCTAAACGGTGTTTAACAGAGCAAGGAAATGTTCACAGTATGTCTGATAATATTTTTTTCTTCTGGAGAAAGTCTTACTTGTTTTATTTTGGCGAAAAATAAAAGCAATTTTTTATTTTTTAAACAGCATTTTAAAGTCAATATTATTAGCCCCTTTAGGGCTGTATATTTGTTTCCGATAGTCTACAGAACAAACCAACATTATACAATAACTTGCCTAAATACCCTAACCTGCCTATGTCACCGGGTGTCAATGGAGCGAAGACAAGAGGTTGGATCCAAATGCAATTTTTAATGAAAAAGACTATTCCTGCAGGCAAAAACAAATGAGGTCAAAAAACAAGAACTCAGGTATCATAAAGGGCATCGAAACATGCAAAAACAAAGCGATGATCAAAGTACAAAAAGTTACAAAACAATCATCAAAACATAACTAGAAAAACTATAAACAGCACTACACTCACTGAAACCATACAGGTGCTGACAAACAAAGATTCCACCTTGACTGGTGTGTGCAATGTGTATAAACAGTCCAAACAATTGATGATGACGATATTCAGCTGTGTGTGATTAATAGTGACTGGTTTGTGCAAAGGCATGCTGGGATATGTAGTTCATGAATGACATGTGTAGTATGCCAGCGATCTTTCAGGAACAGATTGCTGGTTATGTGACAGCCTAGTTAACCTAATTAACCTAGTGAAGCCTTCAAATGTCACTTTAAGCTGTATAGAAGTGTCTTGGAGAATATCTAGTCCAGGGGTCACCAACATGGTGCCCGCGAGGATCTCATGAGTTGCCCGTGGGCCTGTTATAAAATTAGCTTACCATAGCACCACATACCAGTAAGCTGCATCTAATATTTTTTGGCAGCTATTCTTTTTAAATCACACTTGCATTGGTGTACAATTGAAAATGACATTCAGTTATAGATTAAAAAAAAAACTTTAAAAACAATTTCAGACAAATGAAGTGTTGCATATTGATATTTATCTGTTTCCAATCAATGTTGGCAACTATTGTGAGAAATCATCAACATGATCAGTGTCTTCACATAGATGAATATCATTAATTATTAATAGCATATCATTAAAAGTAAATTGAGCAAATTTGTTATTAGGAAGTGTGTATCAAACTGGTAGCCCTTCACATTAAACGATACCCAAGAAGTAGCTCTCAGCAGGGGTGGACTGGTCATCTGGCAATTCTGGCAAATGCCAGAAAGGCCGGACCAATTTTTAAATGTGGGCCGGTCAGTTTTTTTTTTTAAATATGTATTGTTTTTAAGTGCAGACAGCTTTTTGCTAGATGTGATTTTATGATGATGATAATAATAATAATAATAATAATAAATGTTAAGCATTTGGCCCAATCGGCAACTGCCGCCTGGTTTCAAGATGGGCCGACCCAATCCGAGGTTTACCCATACATAATGAAAATCTGGCAAGAATGTCATATTATTTCACCATCTGCAGACTAAATAGTGAATGTGCGTGTCTGTGGGTGGGGCTGTTTCGGTGTGGTAATTTGGACTAGTGTGGCTACAGTGCCAGGGCTGAATTTTTGTTTCAGTCCGCCCCAAAAGGTTGGTGACCCCTGATCTAGTCAAGTATTATTTACTGTCATCATGGCAAAGATAAAATAAATCAGTTATTAGAGATGAGTTATTAAAACTATTTTGATTAAAAATGTGTTGAAAAATCTGCTCTCCGTTAAACAGAAATTAGGTGAAAAATAAACAGGGGGGAGAATAAATCAGGCGGGCTAATAATTCTGACTTCAACTGTACATCCACGCCAAATATCAGATGGCCAGAAAGTGATTTTTTTTATATTTCAAAAATTGGTAAAATATTGATGTCTGTGATGCAGCATGTCCAGAGACTGTTGGTACTTTTAATGTGTGTTGAGACCTAAAGGTGGTCATTAATGAGCATTTTCTCATTTCAAATGAGTAGCGGCTTGAAATGGTATCCCAAAAGTCTTGCTGCTGAGAACAAATAACAAATATAAAATTAATACTAAAATAGCGGATAGCAGCTAATTATTCATGGCAACAGAAGCGTAATCTTTCAACTTTTGAAAGTGAAAAAAATACTTATTCATTTTTGTTGTTGATGCAAATTTAAATATAATTGGCATTTATAAATATAAATTGATTTATTGTCAGTGATGTGCAGCTGATTATTAATATATTAAAATATATAAATAAATATATTTTAGATACCAATTTTACTTTTGGCATCTTGTGTAAAACCCTGAAGCAAAGCAAAGCCATGCACTGACACGCTGATGTTCGTGACAAGTGTTTGAAGTGTTTGCAGCATCAGTTTGAAGCGTCGACACGCAGCCCTGCTCTCGCCTTTCACCATATTATTAAATGCACGTATAAAGAGACATTCATCTACTGTTCTCATTCTCTTAAAATCATCTTTTGACATTACCAGGAAAAAGATCATTTCAGATTTCAGCTCAATCCCACGCGCATCTGCCCCGGCGCGCGCATTACGTAATAGAGGCGCACATACTTTCAAATAGCGTTCAAAGCGCGTGATTTTTCATTTTCTTCACTTTAAATACTATTGTTGCGTAACACCTCCGCTGAAACATACGCAGATGAAGAGTGCTGTCAATCATTTAAAACAACAAACTAAAGAGTTTCGCGTGAGATAAAATAAAGCAAGCGCGCGACGACCGCGTCAAATAGTTTATTACGAGCGCGCGACTAATACAAAGCGCGTCAATCTCAACTTCTGAAAGCGCTCACTCTCGACTTACCTCATCTGACAGATGACACATCCTCGCAATATTTCCACTAATGTCATCCGATTTATTCGAGGACTCAAATGAGGAATCAGGACGGGTCCTCCTCGGCGCGCTTGACATTGTAGTTTCGGTGTCAGTCGCGCTCGTCGAATAATAACGGTGCAGTCCGCGGGAGCGCGCCTGCCATAAATAACATTCCGGAGGAGATTTATGGAACGCGCTCGCTCCCGGTGGGGGACGCAGGTGACGTATGGCGCTTTGATGATGACGTCTCTTTATCACAAGATATACTACACGGAGAGAAGTCGAAGTAAATAAGACACGAAGAACAAGTGTTCATGAAACAACAACAACAACGAATTACGGCGTGTGTGGGCTGTTTCTAATGCAACGTCTATGGGACGGAGCGTACATTTGACTTAGCTGTCTCTTCTGGCTGCTGTCTTACATTAATATATCCAATTCTGAAAGTCCTATTAACGTTATCATTCAGTTTTTTTATTATTTTTTTTTTTATTTGAGTGAATATGCATGCAAAAAAATAATGAATTGTGGTATATCCTTCAGGGTAAATTCTAGATGGGATACAGTTCTGGATACCAACATCAATATAGCATAATCTTTGTGACAATTAATATGTTTTATATTACTGTGAGGGGTTGGATTTAGGGTTAGACGGCAATCAAATCCTTTTCAATCTGTAATTTAATAATAATGTGTGTAATTACTAGGTAGGGTTTAGGGTTTTTTATATAACGTTATATATACACTGTTTCAGTGAACTTGAACAATACTATAAACATTTATTTTCACTAGTAATAAACTACAATTTAATGGTCAGTTTAATAAATAATATGAATAATTCTCTGTATAATAACTGCTCTGTTTTGACATCACGTTTGTTTGGAGTAAAGGTAAACATTAAAAAAATACAAGTTAAGGAGTAATGAGTAATTTAATTAATAATATGAATAATTATCTTTAAAAGAAACCCGGAAATGTGAAAGGATTTGTTAAAACAAGTTAAATAAGATGCATTAACCTTCATTTTAGAAAAAAAAAAAAAAGTGATATAATAGACACAGTGCGATCAAAGGTTAATATAAAAGTCAGGTAACTCTTCAACTACCTGACTGCTGATTAGAACGATCCCAGCAGGCACAAGACGTCAACATGATGTCAGATTGACGTTGTACCAAACATCGCGGGGACGTTGCATTTTGCTTGGAAATGAAAATGGAGTTGACGTCAACCCTACGTCAGACAGACGCAACCTGAAAAACAAACATCAACGACTAATGATGTTACAGCTTGGATTACAGCTGGCTTTTGCTTGCCATACCTGACAAATAAATGTCAGTAAATTTGACGCAGATATGACGTTATTGGTTCGACGTTTGATTTTGGTCACTTTCCAAAACAACCTGAAATCAACGTCATTATTGAACATCAAAATATAGGGCATATGCTGAAGCATGCTAATAGGATTTTAAATTTGTCAGTAACCTGGGTTATGCCGAGTTCAGACTGCATGATTTTCAAAGTAGTCGTGTCACAGATGTGTTCACACTGCATGACTGTCTGGGCTAGCGTTTCGTCGCTGCTTTGTTTACACTGCAAGATGGATCGGCGACATGGACATTCACATTGCATGACTTTACTATAGGAAGAATCGTCGACAACTTCGTCCAAACTACGTCTCACAGCCAAAAACACGTCGTATATCTTTTGTTATTAACTACATAATGAGAAAGAAGCCTTTAATGGGGTAGAACATGTACATGTTTGCTCACCTGGGTTTAAAGGGAATTAGCCATTTCTCCTCAACGTTGATAATAAACTAATTTCTTTCAGTATGAAACGTCAAACAGACACGGTTGCTCCTGAGTCCTGTCAAACCTCCACTAGTTTTCCTCCATTTCGTGGGTCCAAATAAACCAAAAAAGAGCGCTTTTAACTTCTCCCCCAGCCTCCCGCTGGCCTGCAGCAGGTATACACACACGCACACACAAGTGAAAGCTGCTCTCTCATTGGCTGTAGGCGATCGCTGATGTTATTTTCAGTCAAAACTCAATTCACACGGCATGATTTGAATCGCCGACAGCTCCAGATATTCAGCACGCCAAATATCTCACAGGCATCGGCGACTCATCGGCGATTCTCTCAGATCGCGTCTTTGATCGTTCATACTGTGTGATTGTCACTCACGTGCACGAGCAGCGATTTGCCTGTGATTTCAGGCATTTGTCGGCGATTTCTCAAAACCTGTCGGCGAGCCAAAATCGGGGTTAAAATCACGCAGTCTGAACTAGGCATTAATCGTTAACGGTGTTTAATGCCAATGCAAATTCGGCGCGTTTGACGTCTGTTTTCTTTAAAAATCAGTGATCTCCACTGGCTGAGTGATATCCGATATAAAGTGGGTCTCAGATTGTACAAGAAGCACTGCATTAAATTACATTCCCCCCCCCCCCATGTCTTTATAATATGAGCATTTATTTTATCCTAGTATATTCAATGGAGCTTCTGCGCTAGCCTGCCGATTCTGACGGGCACGAGCGAGCAAACGGCTTTTTGTCTTCTTTTACGCTTGAGCAACTAAGGCCCCGTTTACACTAGTGCGTTTTCAAACTAAAACGCATTAGTGTAAACGGGGCCTTAGTTTGAAACCCCATAAGTTTTGCTACAGTTACGCCATCCGTCCACACTACGTCTGAGTTTTCGAGCGCCGAAAACAAAGCGTTTCGAAAACGCTTTAGAGACCGTTTTCATCCTAAAGCGCTGCTGCTCCGTCTCAGTGTGGATGGGGGAAAACGGAGACATCTGAAAACGGAGGCGGGGCTGCCGACATTCGCTACCTGATTGGGGCTTTTGTGTCCTTGCGTATCCTTCCCTTATTCGTCAAGCCCTTATCACATGACTATAACACATGGCTTTAACGCTACCGGAAGACAGCAGACCAGCCTCCACTGTAAACAACAACATGGGCACAGAAATGGGAGCGTTGTTTGCACTATTGTCTGTTTTAGGCGCCATTGTGCAGTTATTCATTTGTTACGTTTAGTAAAAACTCTGTCCACGTCTGTCCACAAAAATACCTCTCTTGCTTTCTTTGCCATCGCGTTTATTGTTCAACCGGCATTTGTTGCTAACAATAACCAAATGCCGAGCGAGACGCATGCTTCCTGTTTATACTAGTGCTTTTTTTTTTTCTGTTGTGGCCAGGGGCAGACGCCGCGCAGTTTCCCGCTGTTTCGACGTACTTTTTGGGCTGGGCTGATCATCTTCTTATGATCTGATCCGCTCATAAAACACTCAGCAGACTGTCATGTTTTTCTGCCTCAGTGATTGACGGTGCTGTGAGCTGTCTGTCACGCTCTGAAAGTAAGATGTTTCTTTTCCGGACAGAGCGGCCCATGTGACATAAGCTGCGTCCCAAATGGCACACTATACACTATGCACTCATGCACTATGTACTTATGCACTTACACACTCAACAGGATAGTACATGTATGTAGTGTTGTCCCAAATAGCACACAAATGTTTTTTTACTAAACGGAAATTCAAACCGTTTCCCTGATGACGTTTGACGGTTGCCAAATCAGTGAAATAAACGACCGAATTATCAAATAATACCTGCCGTGAGTATTGCCGCATTCACCATCGGGAGGCGCTATAATCACTCTCGTAGGAGAATTTTGCTTTCACCATCCAAAATAAATAAAGTTATTCAACATGTGCGTCCGATAGCTCCGCCCCTTCCGCTACGTAAGCAAACCTGCGGTCGTTGAGTGCGTGAAGTGTCCATCAATACACACTTCATTTAGCGGCTGAATGAGTGCATCATCCGGGTATTTAAAGTGCACTTATTATTTTAAGAGTTTTCAGTGTGAACACACTACTTACACTATTTATACTACAAAATGGCGTAGAATAGTGCTTTTCTGTATTGATATTGTGTTGACCCAATCACAAACTTCCATGTTGGGCTCTGTGTAACGCAGGTGTGTATTCGTCAAAATAGCCGAGAGTCCCGCCTGTTTCTTACGCGTGGGTCCGCGGCGCGGGAGAGCAGACTTTTGCGTCTGCACTCTGCAGCGGGGCACAGATCAATATATTCCTGTCTATTCTATCTAGTTACCTATCTGTCCATATACATATACTTTTTAAACTTTTAATCTGCACCACGGCTGCGGCAATTTCCTCCTATAATGCTGTTTCCTTAACCTTAAGTCTTTATTTTACAAATGATAAAGAATGTCCGCTTCTCAAGCTTTATGAAGGGTGTCAGTCATGTATTTTAAGATGCACTCGGCCAGAAGACAAGCGCAGGAGATATCATGACATTGTGTTTTTGATCGTCAGCATGATGTAGGCTTATAGTGACAATAATATTTATACAATTTGGATATTATAATACATGATATTTATACATGACCAATCTGGTGTGCAACTTAAGCAACTTTTTTACATTTAGTTTTGTAGTTCTGCCCAAACTAATATTTGTTGCATTTTTTAATTGTTTAAGTTCATTTGATTGACAATGTAAAAGCTGTTAGCTATGTTTGATGTTTCATTGTTGAGTTAAACATGTTTTTTAAGGGTCTCTGACACATTGCTTTTATTATTTATCTTTATTTTATTAATCAATATTAACTTTGTGCGTCAGCAGGTAGTTTTTGTTATGCTCATTATATTCTAGGCTCCCTCAAAACACACAGGCACCCACATTTCCAGTGTGGATTATAATTTTATTTTAATAATAAATAAATAATAAAGTAGTTTTTTAATTTGTCAACTCTCGTTATTTCCTATATATGGCTTTTGTGCTTTTATAGAATGGGAGTTGGTAAACCTATTCAAGGGCATGCACAGATTTTCAATACTTTATTATTATTATTATAATTTTCCATATCTGCAATTCCTGTATTTTGGCTTTTTTTTGCAGTCCACTTAGAATCCAACATGGAAATCAATGTTTTCTTTATTGGCATTGATTGTTTTGAAATTTAAATGTCATTAACATGCCTGTGTTTTAATTTCTTTAATAAATATGGCTGTGAAGCCAGGATCTTGATGGTTTATTGTGGGTTTGTTGTTTACATGAAGAAATCTCTGTTACAAGTTAAACCAAAATTCTATTAAACAATTATATTTAGAATTTTAATTCTAATAAACAATTATATTTTGAATTTAAAAAGTATTTGTCTTGCGTTTACATGAATTTTACACTCAAATAGCCAAAATTACAAGTTTCAGTCTTTTAAATGCGATTAATCGCGATAAATTTTTTTTTTAAAAGTGCGATTAATTAGTTATTTTTTTAAAATTGATTGACAGCACTAGTTTATACTAGAACGCGCTTGCCCAGAGTGCGCGAATGGTCACGTGATATACGTTTTTGGTGGCGTAGTGTGGACAGATATGTTCAGAAACGCTGGGTGTTTTTATATGTGGTTTACCTTTGAATGGCCAGAGAGCCAATGATTGTGAGGGGTGTAACTTCCATGGGGTTTGTTCTTGTATATTGATGAAATGCTCACTGCTGTCTTTCACTTAGTAAATACTGATAATGGTTGTGATTGCAGTGGATAAATTCTTCTGTGAGTGTGGTATAAATTGATCATGATGTTTTCATAAAGCTGTTTATTTTCAATTGTGCTTTTGAGCGATCTGTTGGTAGTGATATTTCAGTGATAGAAAAATAAGTATTTCTATGCATACTCAATTGGTGAAGTTGTGTAAAATTTGTGTGTGTTATGTGTAGTATAGTTTGTAGTCGGTGGCTTATTGCTATCTGGGTTAAAGTTAAATTTGTAATATATTGACGGATTTTTTCTGTCTGGCACCCGAACAAAAAGCTAAATATTACCTACTTGGGGTTTAAGAAAGGGCCACCGTTACAAAACGCTAGTGTGGACGGCTGGACGCAGATCATTTTTGATCTAAAACGCCGTTTTAAAACTAAAAGGCACTAGTGTAAATGGGGCCTAAATTAACGCCAAAGTCTGTTCAACTGATGGTATTTGAATTACATCACAACATCGATGCTGTAAAAGGAACCGTATAAAATGGAAAGAAATTCACAATAACAGGTCACCGGAAGTTTATCAGTATGGGAAACACATTAGCTCGACATCTAACCTAACATCACATTGTGTGTCCGCTGGGTTGGCTTTTTATTACCTGCATGACCATATTTTGATTTCTTGATCCAATATTCCACTCTTCAGCTTTAAAACAATTACTAATAATCAGTTAATTAGACATTTATTTGAGGCAAAAGTCGTAATTGAAGGGACAGTTTACCCAAAAATGTACAATTTTTGTCATCTTTAGTAGCTACTTAGCTTTTACTTGTTTCAAACTGTTAGGTCGGCGCCAGTGGTGTAGTGGTTAGTGCGTCGACACATGCACTCCGGTGCTCGCGGCGACCCGGGTTCGATTCCGCCTCACGGTCCTATGCCGATCCTTCCCCTCTCTCTGCTCCCCATGCTTTCCTGTCAGTTCTCTCTACTGTCCTATCAAAAATAAAGGTAAAAACCCCGAAAAAATAATTATAAAAAAAAAAAAAAAAAACTGTTAGAGACAAGTGTGCCGCAAGCCTGCGTTTGAGTGAAGGTATCGGCCGTTAGATCGCCCCCTGGGGGCTGGCTGCAGTACAAGTCATAAAGCCCGCCTCCTCCGTGTTAATGAAGGAGACTTGAGCCCAAATAAAAAAATTAATACACTTGCAATAAAATGTCCCGAAAGATGGTTCTAGTCGATTAAGGCACTGGTTATTTTGCTGAAATAGGTGCAGATCTTCATTTTTGTAAACAGTTTGTTTTTAGCAGTAATTTAATGCTGGGCGTGTCATCGTGATTGACAGCTGTGATTGACAGTTTCTCAAAGCAGCGCGTCTGAGCTTCGGCAGGAGACTGAAATGTTATTATTCGATTTCTGTGTTATTTCACCATGACAAAAATGAGTACAGCAGTAAACTATAGTTTCTGACATACATGATCCTGGTGGAACACTGTTTATTCGCTAAGGTCAGCACTTTTTTCGGGCTTTATTAGTTTGCTGATACACGCCTAACCACCCAGATAGCAAAACACAGTTCCGGCTAGATTCTCGCCTGCCGGAGACTTATCTCTTAGAGCTCAGACTGACTAATGTTACCTCTGCTGGACCTACTCCGGATGCCTGGACTCACTACCCGATTCCAGCCCGAGTCAATCGAGCCAGATGCGGTGGCCGAGCGAGCCGGCGCTGCCGCATGCGAGCCGGAATCAACCCGCGACGCCGCGAGTAGGTTATGCGCTGCGGTCCGGAGCTGGTGCGATTGAATATATAAAACCCTCATATTTGTTAACGTTATTACATCCATTTGTGTTGATATGACAGCAAACGCATGCTGAGAAGTTCGGGGGGCGTGGTTGATTTTACATAAAGCGTTTGGTTGGAAGCTCGACTCTGCTCATTTTCGCGGCTCCTCCTCTGGCTCCATCAGACAGTCCTTCTGCGCATGTCAAGGCTTCAATTTCAGCAGTCTTTTGCGACAGTTTGTGCCCGTCAAGCAGGCGTTTTGCCCTCAAGGCGTTCAATGGGAAAAGGGGCTGTCGCGTCGTCCATATTTTTTACAGTCATTGGTTAGAGATGAACACAAATGAAGATATTTTGGAGAACGCTGGAAACCTGTATCATTGGCTTCCATAACATGGTCACAGGTTTTCAGCTTTTCCTTTTTTTGGAGAGTAAATAGTGAGAATTTATATTTTTTGGGCAAATTATCTCTTTAATAGTTAGTTAATGAAGTGAATTGGTCCCCAAACTAAAATGTGAACATTGATTAAACATATAGCCAGTCAAATGAATCATACTTTGTAATAATCTGTGGGATTTTATTGGACAAACTGAAAATTAGCATTTATTTTAGGAGCTTCCTGCACAAGGACCGTGTTTTGATGAAAGAAAGCAAGAATTGTCTCGCTGCTGGAGTGTGAATAGCTTTATTGAATACACACATTTAGCCCAGCAGGAGCTCTGAGTCACATCATAAAGTGCTGAATGTGAATAATGCCTCGCTGATTATAATCAGAGGTCTTTCCTTCTGACTGAAGTCTGGGATTGCCCTCTCCAAAGCTAATTAAACCTCATTAAACACAATTAAGGACAACATCCAGACCTGCGATACAAATCACTTCCCCCCGGGCTTACAAACAAACAAACTGAGCCCCATGGGAGATGCTATTTTATTTAACGGTCAAGTGTTCGGGGCGAAAATATACAACAAAAAAAACCCTGTGATGTGCTGTTTAAAGCGTCTTGTTTCTAGTCTAAATATCCTAAAATTCTTAAATCAAGAAGCATTTTCTTTAGACAAGCAAAAGCACTGTCTTGTTTTCAGATTATGCCAAAAAACAAGTGAGTTTCTCCTTAAAATAAGCAAAATAATCTGCCAGTGGTAAGAAGAATAATCTTGTTTTTGATTTGAAAAACTTTTATTTTGCTTGTTTAACCTCTTAAAGGGCACCTATGGTGAAATAATCTACTTTTCAAGCTCAGTCATGCGTGTATATATAGTGTATATACTGTCATATTGTGATATAAACACACACAGTCCTTTTTTCAATTTAGCAACATAAAAACTGTGGACCAGTTTATAATGATCTGAGTGGGGATCGAACTCGAGTCTACGGTGTGGTTAGCAGTAGTTCTTGCTAGATGAGCTAGCTAAGTCAGCAACTGGTGGCCCAAGAGCAGAGGAGGAACAAAGTTAGTCCACAACTAATGAATTTCAAGAAAATAATATAGTCTTTACTGAGGTGAATTTGACAAAAAGGAGAGATAATATCTCTCTACAGCCAGGGTTGAAAAAGTACAACAAAAATAGGAAAGCTGAGCTTCCTGAAAATACATACAAAATAAAATAGACACGAGGGTCTCATAACAATCAAACAGCAAAATAGCAAACAAGTCTTGAGAACAACTTAACTGGAAACTGGACGAGGCAGCAAGAGGTTGGGTTCAGGACTGAACATAGAGCAGGATACAAAGCAGTCTTATATAGACCTTTCTCTTGAAACGCAAAATTACCCATTATGCTTTGCGTGTATGCGCAAGGAGAATGCGAAGAACTTCCGGTCGGCAGCTGATGCGTGTAAACAGTCACATTTGGACAGCTTTGAAACGGTAGTTTTAATCTATTTTACCTGCTTTTATCCTCTTTGAACTAATACTGTTGTCCATCAGCAGCATCTCCTGGACTGATCATTTAAAGAAATGCCATCTAATAGGATGGAAAACAGCTGCTGTGAGGCGTTTTCCCCTCGTTGTCAGACGGCATCTTCTGCAGTTTAAATGAAGCCTCGTCATCGCTAAAGTCAACAGTTTCTCTTTATTTCAAATATATAACCAGCCCAAACTAATGTAATTCACCAAAATGTTTGACACACACACGTAGCATGTACTGTGCCACTGACACACTGATTTAATAACTGTGACAAAGTGAAAATATAGGCTAGTGTCATTTCGAAATGACAGAAAAACACAAACCGTGGTAAAAACAACACACAAAATGAAACACAAACGGCTCGCGATTAGAATGAACAGCAAATCAGCCAGCAGAGAATCAATAACAGACTTTTACTGGTCATTTTTGTAAATTGCACGACTTTCATACCTGTTAAGTTTCATGCCAGTACTCTGGTTTGCTCTCTCTCTCTCTCTCTCTCTCTCTGTGTGTGTGTTAAAGAGCCGCTAAGCTAACAGCTGACAGGCTGGGAACGCACACACATTTCTGACGGCAGACACGTAAACTAGGAGAACGAATCGTATTTCTGACGCGCTTGAACCACATGTGACAGATTATAACGGCTTTAACAGACACATTTCTAAGTTGTGTGTCACAAAAATACTCTGTTATCCATTTAAAAATGTCAATGAAACCCATTTTCGGAGCGCAAATTACCAGTTGTACACGCTGTAAACGGAAGTTTTTAGCATTCTACCGGAAGACGCTGGTCGCTATGGCGCCCTCCATGCAGCAGCCATGAAAAAGGTCTATAGAGCAAAGAACAGGTGGTGGTGATTACGCTGATTACAGGAGAGTTTAGAGGAACAAGAGTCACTACTGCCATCTAATGTTGAGGAGTATAGGGCAATATGTGCGCCCCCTGGTGGGTTGGAGGATGTGATAAAGTGCTGAGATATTACACAGTTAGAGCGGTTTTCAGACTGACCGCAACTTTACGTAGGAGCGCGGTCCCCCCGCCCACTAATATTGATTGACAGCCTCGCGTCACGATCATATCCTCAGTTTCTTGTTTCACGTCCGCCAATTTCAGCGTGAGTCAAAGCGATATCACTAAAGGAACACCCTTGCTCTATTTTTAGATGAAAGGTTCATTGGGCTCAACACAAGATCAATATTCTCCACCTTATCGCTCTAATCAGAATTATTACTTGTACCTTTTGCATGGCGCAGTGCATTTTAGAGTTCTGGGCGTGGGTTTCTGTCGGGGTGCTTTGGGTTGGCGGCTCGGCGGCCGCGGTGCTGTTGTGTTTGCCCTGGTGGAGGCCTGTGTGCCGTGTCGCGGCGCATTCGGTGCCTCAGTCAAAGTTAATTCAGTGTGTGTGGTTATCAGTCTCGGTGTACAAGCTCGGCACTTGTACACCGAGACTATACCCACATAGCAAAATTTCTCTGGCCCAGCTCTGGCCCACAAAATCTGGTTTTGCTTGGCCCACATGCCGCAGTGAATTACGGTACATGACTGGACCAAATCTGGCTTCCAGACAAGGGCCAAACACGGACCATATCTGGGCCAAGTCTCAGCCAAGTTAATAACTCATAACTGGGCCTGAACTGGGCCAGATAGGTTGGTGTGTCACGATTGCAATGAAATTGATAAACCCATGGAGTGATGCGCTTTAGGCACACTATGGGCACGCTTTTTCTCAAAGTGACCTGATTGGTAGAATTTTTTTTCTTTACTCAAAAAGGATTTTAGTGTATTTTAAATGTGGGTCAAGACTGGCCAAACTCACATGGCCCACTTATCAAATTTTTAAATATGGGCCAAATACTACGTTTTTCATCTGGCCCAAATCTTGAGTGCCGCCTTAAAAAAACGGTGCCACCTCTGCCAAACCCGGGCCATGTTTCGCCCACATGCTGTATGCCAGTGCCGGATGAATGCCTGCTGTGCCAGCTTTTTGCCAAATCTGGGCCAGAATTCTTTGCTACTAGGGTAAAAACTATACAAAGACACAAATGATTTTGTACTCTCTGTTTGGTCTGTGTCCGAGTCGTACATGTACGGCTGAATGTTCATCCTAGCTTAGCTTCTCTCTCTCTGTCTGTCAGCCTGTCTGTTGCAAGCACAGAGCGTGGGAGCGTTTGGCTCCGCCCCCCTTGTTACGTTGGGCGGGAAGCCAAGACTAATTTTCATGTGAAGCACCACACAAACTGGCACACTCAGAAGAACCACAATATTAATATTAAATCATAAAAAAGGGTAAACTATGTGCCCTTTAAACTCCAGTTTAAAATAACTGTACATGTTTTCTGTGTTATAATCAACACCTAAAAAATAAACACCTATTTTTTTTTAATAAACTCAAGTTTGAGAGTTTACCTTTTAGGTTTTGTGTGGTCTAGCGTGCTGTAATTAATGTTGGTGGTTCCTGCACATGTCTGTGATCATAGGAAAAGTGTCTCCACCATAATCTATGCAAAGGTTATTGTATTCCAACTGATGAGAGGTGCTGTACAAGCCACAAGGAGCGATCATTGTTTACATATTTCACTATTCTTTTGTTTGATCAAACATAATTCACTGTGTTTGGACCACGTCAGACATATAAAAGGATTACTTATGCACATCACCTCAAAAACAGAGGAGAATGGCCCTGAAGCACACAGCATAAGGTAAGAGATGACAGCTGTCTGTGCTATCTGGGGCTGCTTATTGATCATGAATGTATTGTTTTCACTTCTGCGCCATGGAAACACCGCGATTCATTCGGCAACTGTTTGATATGTGAATATAATTCAGTAAAAGTAATGCTAGAACCATATAAGCACCGGCAAGAGCTTTCATTCGAGCTATAACTTGTACATGTGTCATATGAAAAATATGAAAATGAACCAATGTTCAATACCCAGCTCGGGTATCCAAAATACTGTGTATTTAAGTGTAAATAACTTTTTTACAGTAAAATAAAAACCAAAGTAATGCATAAAATATAGATTCTACACTTTCAAACGACACCACTTACGGGAGTCTGGTGCAATGCTAGCCCTTTAAATCTTAAAGAGAAAGTCGATGATGTCACGGACCCGTTACCATGTCCGCGGAAAAACTCACTTAATAGCTCTGTCTATTGTAAGCTATTATGAATCTGTTTTTGGCGTCTTTCGTCGAATGTCTTCCGTTTGTTTGTTTGTTTTGTGCTGTATTTGTAAATTACTAATGCATGATAAAAAAAGAGAGATTTTGAAAAAAACTCACTTAATCTTGACATAATATTTCTAAAAAATAATAAGACCACATTTACTGCTTGTCTAGTAAACGCTTCTTGATTGAATGTTTAGATATTTACAGTGGAATCGAGACAAAAGTTTTAAATAAGACGAACATTTTTTTCAGTGTTTTTATGTCTATATATTTGTCACCTGGAGAAAGTCTTGTTTGTTTTATTTTGGCTAGAATGAAAGCAGTTTTGAATGTTTTTAAAGCCATTTTAAGGTGATTAAGGTCAATATTATTAGCCCCCTTAAAGCAAAATTTGATTTGGATTGTCTACAGAACAGACCACTGTAATGACTTGGATAATTATCCTAACTTTACCCTAATTACCCTAGTGAAGCCTTTAAATGTCACTTTAAGCTGAAGACTAGTATCCTGAAGAATATCTAGTCTAATATTATGTGCTGTCATCATGGCAAAGATAAAAAAAATCAGTTATTAAAAATGAGTTATTAAAACTATTATGATTAGAAAAGTGTTGAAGAAAAGTCTGCTCTCAGTTAAACAGAAATTGTGGAAATAAATATACAGGAGGGCTAATAATTCAGACTTCAACTGTATATGTTGAGTTTTGTAGAGTTGAACTGACAAATAGCTCTGTGTTTTTCACACAACCAGCAACTTGTTTCAAGCTCTTCAAGCTTATTAGGTCGAATCTAAAGAAAACATTTCATATCCTGAGATTTAGCAAGCGACCAAACAGTTTAAAATGCAAATACTCCAGATCCCTGACCATCATGCATGTGCAACATTAACATCAGCGATGCCCTTAACACTATTGCATGATCAAAAACTCCATTCATTTCCATTCCCAGCGTGCACATTAATCCTCAAATCACAGCATCATGACCTGGGAGAGATGTAGAGACTGAAAAGCAGGGTGGAGACGGAGAGATAGTGAAGATAGCTTACAGTATAGAGGCCGTATAAACAGGAGATGCTGGAGAGATTAGGAAATGAAGGGAAAAGGGCGCAACTCAAATAAACACCCCAACAAACACTCTTTTCTGTCCAATCGAGCCCTCGTATGAGGGTCTGGGAGCCAAACGGAGCAGCACGTCTCACTCTTGGTCTCCAAAAGACTGAAAATGAAGAGTTTCTGTAGCATCTGACATACTTTAGGAGCTCAGAAAGTGCCGAATACACCTGGATGGGGAGCTGACTGAATCCTGCAGACTTCGTGTCTTTACCAGAGTCTTGAAATCGTAACTATATGATACGATAATCGCGGTGACCTAAATTTTGTCTTTTTTTTTTTGTACAACGGAAAACTGAGGAACATTCATGAGGAAATTTTGAGGATATTTGTCCATGAACATTGTTCTTAAACAGCATTGGGGAGAAAAAAAAGGTAAATATTACAATTTTAAACCTTACTCTTACTCCTAAACCTAAAATCCTACTCTTTAATTGCAAAAGAAGCCCATATATTTACATTATTTTACTTAAAAAGTGATTAAATAACACCGTTAATTTTTTTAAAAAAGTGACTTAAGATTGCACTGTAAATGTTGACTGTAATTTCAGTGGTTAAAAAAAAAAAAAAACTGTAATAATGCTACAGTAAAATCCATAACATTGTTAAGAGTTATTAACCGTAAATTGACTTGCTCATGCTTATGGTTTTGTATTTGTGTGTGTAACAAATGTATGAAGTGTAGGTGTTAGTCCTTCAAAACACGGCTGTACAATACTGTAAATAAATATAATATTGTAGTTTACTGTAAACACTGAAAAGAAAATGTGCGCTATTCATTGTGTAATATATAAAAATTTTACACCTGTTTCACATTTTAAAATATGCAAAACCCATATTTTCACATTATTACGCTTAAAAAGTAACACCATTAATCACTTCTTTGTTTTTAGGTGACTTAAGATTACACTGTAAAAAATAATAAAAATACCGTAATTGTATCAGTAATAACGCTACAGTAAATATCTGTAACATTGCTAATTGTTACTAATAGTAAATTTACTTTCTCATATGGTTTTGTATTTGTCTGTGTAACAAATGTGAGATATGAAGGTGTTAGTCCGTAAAAACACTGCTGTATAATACTGTAAATTAATATAATATTGTAGTTTACTGTAATACAAAATTACGCTATTCTAGAACAGCTTTGGGTAATATATTATTCTGTCTCACTCTTTAAATAAATGCAAAAGTAACCCATATTTTCACAGTACTTTCCTTAAAAAGTGACTAATAACGATATTAGTGACTTAAGATTACCCTGTAAAAAAATACCGTAATTGTAGCAGTAATAACGCTACATATAAAAATCTGTAACATTGCTAATAGTTACTAACCATATATTTACTTTCTCATATGGTTGTGTATTTGTCTGTGTGTAACGAATGTATGAAGTGTAAGTGTTAGTACTTTAAAACACTGCTGTACAATACTATAAATTAATATAATATTGTAGTTTACTGTAAACATTTTTTAAAATGTTCGCTGTTCTAGGACAGCTTTGGGTAAAATATTAATTTATCTCACTTTAAAAAAAAAAAAAAAAAAAAAATATATATATATATATATATATATATATATATATATATATATATATATATATATATATATATATATATATATATAAAATAATAATAAAAAAATATATGGTCATTGTTTAAACAAGGACCGTAATTTCAGACGTAAAAAACTGTAATAATGCTACAGTAAAAATCTGTAACATTGCTAATAGTAAATTTACTTCATCATATGGTTGTCTATTTGTCTGTGTAACAAATGTATGAAGTGTAGGTTCAAAAAACTGATGTACTGTATATTACTATAAATTACTATAATATGGTAGTTTACTGTAAAATGTTTTTTTTTTTACAGTATTTTCAATCGTAAGGTTCTAGCAACTTCAGCTGCTCTTTTCTTTACAGTGTATAATATATCACCCAACACTATACATGGACAATTTTTTATTTTTTTTGTTCGAGGTAATTCATTTCTATTAAGTCTATCGAGACTGCGTATATAATTGTAAAAATTGTAAAAGTATATATTTATATATATAAAAAAATGTAAAAACTTTTCGTAAAAATTGTATCTTGTTAGTTTTTTAAAACCCTGTTGTATAATACTATACATGAATATTATATTGTAATTTACTGTACATTTTGGTTTTAAAAAGTACCGTATTTTAAGTATTTTTATCGGTAAGGGGCTTTTTTGTTTTTGTGTATAATAGTGTATAATATATTACTTTTTCTCAACACTATTCCAGGACAATTATTTACTTAGGGTAATTAATTCCTGTCGAGTTTATTGAGACTGCATATTTAATTGTAAGAATTGTAAAGATCATAAAAAAATACAAACTTTAACTTTTTGTAAAAAATTGTATCATGCTAGTACATTAAAACATTGGTGTATAATACTATAAATTAAAATAATATGGTATTTTACTGCACATTTTGTTTTACCGTATTTTTTTCTGTATAATTTCTGACAGTTTATTCTGACACTATTTAAATTAAAAATTCCTAAAAATCATTAAAAAAAAATGTGAACTTTCCGTAGAAAAGATAATCACTAAATAATCGGCTTTATGTAAAAACACTAATCACAATTAATCATTAATCTGTTTCTTGTTGTTGTTTTTTTTACAGCGTATAATATACTACTTTTCCCGGACACTATTATTGTACGAATTTTCACTGAGGTAAAAAATTCCTGCTGTATTTAGTTTTAAAAATTTAATTGTAAACTTTTCGCAAAAAAATTAATCACCAAAAAGACCAGATGAAACCCGCTGAATGTTTCCTTCTGAACTCCTCCTGGACTTCCCTCATTAGCCACACCCCTTTGCTCCGCCTGAATGCTCTCGACTTTTCCGACCTATGGGACGACGAGGATCTTGAGCTGGACAGTATTGATGGCGACTCCACTCACAATTCACCCAGTCAGACGACAGCCTCCCCCATGGTTCCGCCCCCTCCGCCTTTAGCCCCACCCGTATCTCTAGCCAGTGAATCACCGTGGTCGAGTCGTACTCTGAGGCTCCACTGGAGGGCGCTGCTGAGTCTACAGCCCTTACCGAGAGTGGGCCGATTTGGGCCACAGTCCATCTGGGCCACTCTGGAGCCTGTTCATCTGGACACCAACAGACTGGAATACCTGTTTGAGAGCAAAAATAACAGCGCCCTCTGCAGTCTCACAGCAGGACGACAGGTAAGACTTCAATTGCATGTGAAGAGATGAACAAAAATAAGTAAACCTACGCTGATATTTTTTTTTATTGCATTTACTACATTATTTAATGGTAAGTAAACAATTTATTTGCACTGTACAAAAATGCTGGGCTCCACGAAATTGCAACATGTTCCCCTAACACAAATCAATTAAGTTCATTCATTTTTTCATCTTAGTCCCTTTATTAATCTGGGGTTACCTCAGCGAAATGAACCATCAACTTGTGCTTTATGCAGCAGATGCCCTTTTAGCTGCAACCCATATTTGGGTAACACCCATACAAACTCATTCACACTCATACTCTACGGACAATTTAGCCTACCCAATTCACCTGTACCGCATCCCTTTGGACTTTGGGGGAAACCGGAGCACCCGGAGGAAACCCCCGCAAAGGCAGGGAGAACATGCAAACTCCAAACAGACCCGCCAACTGAGCCGAGGTTCGAACCAGCGACCTTCTTACTGTGAGGCGACAGCACTACCTACTGCGTCGCCATTGATTAAGTGAACTTAACAAATTTCAATGGATTTAACATAAAACAATTACGTTGTCCCACAAAAACTCTCAGGAATTGAGTTGTTTCAGCTCATTTTAAATAAGCAGTTCGAACAAGCAGTGCTTTTTTTGTGTGTGGGCTGATTTTAAACAAACAAATGAAGTTTAAAATTACAATATTTAATCTATTCAGCCCATATAAGGTTTTTGCAAAAATCTTCAGTAAATCCAATTACTTTTGTTTTTAGTGTACTGTACACTCAAATACACTGAAAAAAATGTTGTCTGCAAAATTGTTGCAATTTATTTCTGTTGAATTTAAGCAAACAAATTAAACTGAGTAATGTTTAACTTTGCTTGTTTAAGTCCAGCCCAAACAAATTGTTTACAACCACTTATCTTAAAACATTTCAGTAAATTCAAGGAGTCATCTCTGAATAATTTTTTTAGTGTAATAGCTTTTGCTGCTTGTTGAAAATACATATTTAAAATGGGTTAAAACAACACTTACATTTATTAAGTTGTAGAGGGACAATTTGTTTTTATGTTTAATCCACATAAACTTTTAAAAATGATTAAGTTATTGTAATCGGTTTGGCTCAACTATTATGTGTAAACCCTGTAGCTTCTTCAGTGTGAAAGTGTCGTTTAAACATTACTAATAAATACTTCTTTTAATTATTTATTTATTTATTTATTTATTTATTTTGTCCATGCAGGATGAGAGCTAATCAGGGAAACGCTATTCATTGCAAAAAGAAATCTGATACATGGCAATAAATGCACACTACATATGACATGCAAAATTTATATTTGGATATCCGTTATGAAATATTTATCATATATGCAAATAACATTGTGAAATAAAGAATTGGCCATAAAGAAATTAACATATCTAATACATGTATGTCCAAATATATTAGATATGTTAATTTATAGGCGATGCAGTGGCGCAGTAGGTAGTGCTGTCACCTTACAGCAAGAAGATTGCTGGTTCGAGCCTCGGCTGGGCCAGTTGGTGTTTCTGTGTGGATTTTGCATGTTCTCGCTGCATTGGCATGGATTTCCTCTGGGTGCTCTGGTTTCCCCCACAGTCCAAAGACATGCGGTACAGGTGAATTGGGTAGGCTAAATTATCCGTAGTGTGAGAGTGTGAATGAGTGTGTATGGGTGTTTCCCAGAGAAGGGTTGCAACTGGAAGGGCAAAATGAATTACTGAAAAGTAATTGAATGAATGTTACTATATAAATAAATATTTGAATGTATGTTAACATATCTAATATATTTGAACACGCATGTATATTTGTAATTCCAGTGATTGAAAAATTATACAGGCAAGTGGCTATTTTTGCAATGTTTTTCAATATATGTTTGTCATGATGGTTTTATTATCTAGACTCTAGAGTAAGGAAAAATGTATATATATATATATATATATATATATATATATATATATATATATATATATATATATATATATATATATATATATATATAATAATTTTATTTTATTTTTTTAAAGAAAATTTACCTAAATTTTCTTCCCAAAGGTCATTTTTGTCCAAAACTACTTTATTAAGATTTTTTTTTAAATAGTCCTCTTAATCTGTGCAGTTTAACACTTGGCTATTTTTCCCTTATTCATTCATTCATTCATTCATTCATTCATTCATTCATTCATTCATTCATTCACTCATTCATTTATTTGTTTGTTTGTTTATTTATTTATTTATTTGTTTGTTTGTATATTTATTTACTATTTTGCTTTTAAGTTTACCATCTGAACAAACATAAGAAAAGAGGACTCGAGTCAACAATCTTAAGTGATTGAAAAAAAAAAAAAACCTCCTTAATCTTAGGAAATGAATGGGAAATATTAAAATCTAAAGCTTTTTTTTTCTAAAGCAATGTATGCTTGAGAGTTAAAGCAATAAAAGTTATAAATAAGAAAAGACACTGGATAAAACGTACAGGACATATTTTTCATGCAATATCCAAATCTGAACTCAAATGTCATGTGCATATATTTCCATGTATCACTTTGCTGTATGGGATGTTCATTTAAATACAGAGTAACACAAGTTGCACTGTTAGGTACTGATTTTAGAGTCTGAAGAATGTGATTAAGCCTCTAAAAAGCATCTAAAAAAGCTCTCAGTGTTTATTTCTCCTTCTGTCGGTGCAGCAGAAGCAGTCATGTGTGTGTGTTCTGGGTGTAAAACGCAGTAACATCATCACTATAGCGCTCAGCCGTCTCCCGCCGGCTCACCTGCTGCCTCCTGCTATCCACAGCATGGACAACACTGTGCTGGACAGAGAGGACATACAGGTGTGTGTACCATACACTACTGCTCACTTCACACTTAATATGATATCAAAATACAGCTTGATTTATTTATACGTGAATAAAACTTTAGCTGCCATTTTGAATTTTGTTGTGAAATGTTTATTTGGAAACGTATAGTCCTACAGAATGTTCACTGTAATCCCACATAGCAAAATTTCTCTGGCCCAGCTCTGGCCCACACAATCAAGGTTTTGCTTGGCCCACATGCCGCAGTGAATTACGTTACATAACTGGACCAAATCTGGCTTCCAGACAAGGGCCAAACACAGACCATATCTGGGCCAAGTCTCAGCCAAGTTAATAACTCATAACTGGGCCTGAACTGGGCCAGACAGGTTGGTGTGTCACGATTGCAATAAAATTGATAAACCCATGGAGTGATGCGCTTTAGGCACACTATGGGCACGCTTTTTCTCAAAGTGATCTGATTGGTAGAATTTTTTTTCTTTACTCAAAAATGATTTTAGTGTATTTTAAATGTGGGTCAAGACTGACCAAACTCACATGGCCCACTTATCACATTTTTAAATCTGGGCCAAATACTACGTTTTTCATCTGGCCCAAATCTTGTGTGCCGCCTTAAAGACGGTGCCACCTCTGCCAAACCCGGGCCATGTTTGGCCCACATGCTGTATGCCAGTGCCGGATGAATGCCTGCTGTGCCAGCTTTATGCCAAATCTGGGCCAGAATTCTTTGCTACTAGGGATGCTTTTCCTTGTTAGATTCGTCTGTTTTATATTTACTTAGTTGAGTCTTGTTTCTAGTCCAGATATCTACAAATTCTTCAGACAAGAAGCATTTTCTAGACAAAAAAAATATTGTCTTTAAAAATTCAACTCTACTGTTGAGAAAACTGACTTTTACTGATATTTCAGTCATTTAAAGTAATAATATAATGCATAATAAATAATATAGAGAGAAATAAGTCTGTAAAATAACAGAAAATGTGCTGCAGTTTATTACAAGGCTTCTTTATTGTGATATGCAACACCATCCCAGACAACATAGCACTGCATATTTTTTGGCTATTTTTTTGAGTGTAGTCTACCCCAGGGGTTCTCAACTGGTTTGGCCATGGGACCCACATTTTTACATGGTCATCAGGCCGCGACCCAAATTTTTAGGAACTATAATATAATTTTAGAAATTATAATTCATTTGTATTTAGATACACTAGTTGTGTATGTATAGATTTAACATACACAACAAGTGACAGATAAATTATAGGAAAATCACCAAGACTAACAAATAAACAATATTTTACTGCTGTCATTTAAGAAAATGTGTCAAATTATAGAAATATTACAAAGTAAAAATGTTAAATACAGTAAACAGTGGTTAGGGTAAGGAAAAGTTAAGTTACTATTAACTAAACTCAACTGTTTATAAAACATTAACCCTGATCTGGCTGAACTGAACAGAAACCAGCAAACTGAAGTAAAATTATTAAAACAATCATAACCATTTATAATAATCACCAGTTATTTGCTGTTCTGCTTTTGTGTGGGCTTTCTTGGTCTTTGCTACACGGTGAGCACAGTAAGATGTACTTGTAGTTCTTTTGAACATGAATATGTTCGGCACTTTTGTGATGCCCTCAGCTTTTGGAGTCGTCTTGGAAAATAGTCCACAGGTTTTTCCTTGCAACTGGGATGTTTGGTTTCTAAATGTCGTTTTAATTTAGGTTTCATGCTCTCTTGTGAAAGCACCTCACTACATATGACACACTGAGGTTTTAAGCCTTTTTTGTTGTCAAAATATGTAAATCCACACTTTATATATTCGGGGTCGTAATTGCGCTGGAATTTTACATGTCAAAGGGTTATATGCAGAGCGAACGTTAGTGTTTTTCCCATACAGATAAACTTTCCGGTGACCTTGTGAACTTTTTTCCCATTTTATACGGTTCCTTTTACAGCATCGATGTTGTAATGTCATTAAAATGCATTCAGTTAAATAAACTTTGGCATTCATTTAGTTGCTCAATCGTAAAACAAGACAAAAAACAGTTTACTCGCACGCGCCCGTCAGAATCGGCAGGCTAACGTTAGCGCAAAAGCTCCATTGAATATACTGGGGTAAAATAAATGCTCATATTATAAAAACATGGCAGGGGAAATGTAATTTTATGCAGTGCTTCTTTTACAATCTGAGACCCACTTTATATTGGATATCACTCAGCTAGTGGAGATTGCTGATTTTTTAAAAGAAAACACCATAAACGCCCCGTTTTTTGCACTGCATACAGTTCGTCGAGAGTGCTTAACCCAGGTTACTTGCAAATTAAAAGTCCCGTACGGTTGTCACATGTGCATTTCAAAATAAAAGTCCGATATAAGCAATATTAAACTTTTGTTGTTTTTTTGATCACCCACTGAAAATGTTCCCGCGACCCACTTTTGGGTCACGACCCACCAGTTGAGAAACACTGGTCTATCCAACACTGACAGCAGTAACCCATGCTTGTGTTTCTCTTTCCTGTGGTTCAGAGGTTGCAGACTCTGATTCCCACTGAAGACGAGCTGAATCTGATAAAGGAGGCGAAGGCTCGGGCCCCGTGTTCAGCTCTGGGCTCCGCAGAGCAGTGTCTCCTGACCCTGGGGGACGTCCCTCATCTGAGGGCCAGACTGCAGCTCTGGGCATTCACACTGGACCATGACACACTGGAGAGAGTGAGCATTTATATAAAATAATAAGCTTAGATTGGTTAGGAAAATCTGAATAGAGCTTGTCATTACTGTTTGGGTATAAAATAATTATATTATTTTCAACTCTATTATCTACAACTGTGTTATCGTCAACTCTGTTATCTACAACTGTGTTATCGTCAACTCTGTTATCTTCAACTCTGTTATCTTCAACTCTGTTATCTTCAACTTTGTTATCATCAACTTTGTTATCATCAGCTCTGTTATCGTCAAATCTTTTAACTTCAACTCTGTTATCTTCAACTGTTATCGTCAACTCTGTTATCTACAACTGTGTTATCGTCAACTCTGTTATCTTCAACTCTGTTATCTTCAACTTTGTTATCATCAACTTTGTTATCATCAGCTCTGTTATCGTCAAATCTTTTAACTTCAACTCTGTTATCTTCAACTGTTATCGTCAACTCTGTTATCTTCAACTGTTATCATCAGCTCTGTTATCTTCAACTGTTATTGTCAACTCTGTTATCTTCAATGCTGTTATCTTCGACTCTTATCATCAACTCCGCTATCTTCAACTGTTATTTTCAACTCTGTTATCACCAACTTAGTTGTCTTCAACTTTGTTATCTTCTACTTTGTTGTTCTCAACTCTGTTATCAACAACTCTGTTATCGTCAACTCTGTTATCCTCAACTCTGTTATCCTCAACTCTGTTATCTTCAACTGTTTTCGTTAACTGTTATCTTTAACTCTGTTATCTTTAACTGTTATTGTCAGGTCTATTATCGTCAACTCTGTTATCTTCAACTGTTTTAGTTAACTGTTATCTTTAACTCTGTTATCTTCAACTGTTATTGTCAGGTCTATTATCGTCAACTCTGTTATCGTCTACTCTGTTATCGTCAACTGTTATTGTCAACCTTGTTATTTTCAACTCTTATATTCAACTGTTTTCGTTAACTGTTATCTTCAACCCTGTTATTATCAACTCTGTTATCTTCAACTCTGTTATTGTCAATCATGTTATCGTAAACTCTGTTATCTTTAACTTTGTTATTATCAACTCTGTTATCGTCAACTGTTATCATCAACTTTGTTATTTTAAACTCTCTTAACGTCAACTCTGTTATCTTTAACTCTGTTATTTTCAACTGTTATCGTCAACTCTGTTATCCTTAACTCCGCTACCTTTAACTCTTTTATCATCAACTCTGTTAATCAACTGTTATCGTCAACTCTGTTACATTCAACTCTTTTATTATCAACTCTTAATTAACTGTTATTGTCAACTTTTATTTTCAACTCTGTTAACTTCAACTCTTATATCTTCAACTCTGATATCTTCAACTCTGATATCTTCAACTCTGTTTTCGTCAACTCTGGTATTTTCAACTCTCTTAACGTCGACTCTGTTATCTTAACTCTGTTATTTTCAACTCTGTTAATGTCAACTTTGTTATCTTAACTCTGTTATTTTCAACTCTGTTAACGTAAACCGTTATCTTCAACTCTGTTATTGTCAACCCTGTTATTTTCAACTGTTTTTGTCAACTCTGTTATCTTCAACTCCATTACCTTTAACTGTTATTGTCAACCTTGTTATTGTCAACTCTGTTATCATCAACTCTGTTATCTTCAACTCCATTACCTTTAACTGTTATTGTCAACCTTGTTATTGTCAACTCTGTAATCTTCAACTCCATTACCTTTAACTGTTATTGTCAACCTTGTTATTGTCAACTCTGTTATCTTCAACTCTGTTACCTTCAACTGTTATTGTCAACCTTGTTATTATCAACTCTGTTTTCTTCAACTCTGTTATCTTTAACTATCTTTCACCTCATGTTTACATGCATATATTTGCAAACAGGAAATTGCAGAGCCGCTCTTTCATCTGAAGCTCGCCATGGAGCAGCTGGCGACCAATCAGACGTTTCGATGCATCCTCGCAACTGTGCTGGCCGTCGGGAACTTCCTAAACGGCTGTAAGGTCAGTATGATCAAAGAGCTTGGAATGACCAAGAGGCGACACTCTAGTGTAATTTGGGAAACAGCCACTAGAGGGCGCGGCTGCCATTTTGGAATAAAAACTCCAATAGAACAACAGTATATTATAAGTCTGTAAAATAAACTATTAAAAGTGCTGATGATTGTGATAATAAGTGTTGTATTGTCGTCTTTCAGGTTGTATCTCAGCTTTAATACGCTTTTTAAATAGATAAATAAAAAACAAAGCAGCTGCTTGCCATCGCAAAAGTAATGAGATCCAATGGACGGCCGATCACTTTCACTCCAAAATGGCGGAATCCAGGCCTGTTGCTGGGTGCTGCTGTTGCAATGGAACGTTCTATTGAGTGTCGCCTTTTGGTCATTCTAAGCTCTTTGGTATGATTATGAAGAAAGATGTGTATGTCACACCTTAAAATCACTTTTAAAAGGGGTTTAAACACAATTGTGTGTCAGCAGTGTGTGAATATAACCAGTCTCTAATGATAAACATTATATGTTTTTATAATTACACCTGATGAAAACAGTCTGCAGAAACACTTTGATTGACAATCTCCCTTTTTACGTGTCATCGGAGGAGGAAAGCCCCGCCCACTAGTGACCACTCTCCCTAATTAGCATAAACAGCCTTTTTCAAACAGATGATGTTAGTGCTGCTTTTAATCTGCCACTATGCTGACACACAGGCATTTGTAGCTCCGCCCTCATTTGAAAAAGAGTACAATCTCATTTGAATTTAAAGTGACCATCACTAAAACGCCACAATTAGGATCAAAGTCTAAAAGGGTCAGTTTCAGAGAGTTCTATAACATTATTTGTGTGGTATTTTGAGCTGAAGCTTCACACACACACACACACACACTGTAGGGACATCAGAGAATTATTTTACCTCAAAAAAAGGGACATGACAGGACCCCTTTAATTATCACATCTAACGTAATGTGATGGTTTGTGTTTGGTGCAGGCCAAAGGGTTTGAGTTGAGTTACCTGTGCAAACTCTCTGAGGTGAGAGACACTCACGGCCGACAGCCTCTCCTGCATCACGTGTGTGTGTTACTGCTCCAGATGTACCCACAATCCTCTGATCTCTACTCTGACATCACTGCAGTCACAAAAGCCAGCAAGGTACAGTACGTGCTTGTGTTTTGTGCTAGAAATGTTGCTCTATTTGCAAGTAATGTATTTAGATGAACTACAGATTTAGTAAAAATACTATTTTAAATGTAAGGAATGAAGAGTCATATTGTCCGATTCCAAATGAACCTGAATCATAAATCTTGTGCCTAAATATTGGACGATGTGAAACATGTATTGTTCTCTGATGAGCAGGGCTTAATTTGTGCCGGAACCTATGAAATCTGATCCAGCACCTCATTTTACCGTTCCCTCTCCGCACCAAAACCTCACCCCCCCATTCTTCACTTTCTTCCGCGACAACCCCCTTACCTTCTCCACCACCCTCCACCCCTCTTCCTCCTCCACTCTTTGCTTTGGTTTGTGACCTGAACACCATGAGGGCAGCACGACCTTTGTTTGCCTTGAGCGCCAGTTACGCTTGCGTCTGTACTGACATGCACACTATAAAACAGGGGTTCTCAACTGGTTTGGCCATGGGACCCACATTTTTACATGGTCATCAAGCCGCGACCCAATTTTTTAGGAACTATAATGTTATTTTAGGAATTATACTTAATTTGTATTTATTTGTTAACATAAACAAGAAGTGACAGATACATCACAGGGCTCGAAATTGCGACCATTTTGGTCGCATATGCGCCCGAAAATTAATCAATGCGACCTCATAATATATTTGGGCGCATTAGTGCGACTGCAGATAATGGTTGTAGTGCGACCTGTTTTGATTTTTTGTAAAAACGTGCTGAATCGCTCTTCCCTGCCGCTATATTGGTTCATATTAGCTGTCATTCACTCAAGGTATTCCGCTGTCAGATGACAGGGAAGGAGCTTTTATGACCACGGGAAATGCAAACGGCTGAAGAGTGAAAACTTAAAGCACACAGGTTTGCAAACTCCACCTAAAGTTGAGGTGCAGATGAGAGCGATCATGACACGTCACGTGGTGAGTAATGATCCACCAGCTGAGATCAATCGAGTACGCGCTTCTTGGAGAAGGCGCCCGAATCTCCATGCGTTGCATTCACTGCGTGTTCAGCGCAAATGTCCGCTAAAAGTCAAATCTAATACTGTACATATCATCGCCAAAGAAGCTCGCCTTTGCTAAGTTTACACTGAAACTGCAGCTCATAACAAAGAGCGGTTTTGCGCCGGTGGTCACCGCAAGAATCCTGCTCTGCCTGCTCATAAATTGGGTCGACTGACTCGCCAGCTTTTCCACTAACACAGAAAAATGAAGATCAGCTCAGACTGAACCTTTAAATTGACACAAAATGAAACCAAATCTTTTAAAGTAATAGAAGTGAGACTTTCTTTCTTTTGTCTATTCTTTTTTGAGGTGTAAATTATTTTTATTTTTTATTTATTTACTGATGACTGTTTTGCAGCTTTCATCATTGAATTGAATGATTTATTATAATCTTTTGTTTGTTTTGTAGCAGAAATATTATTTATTAAATTGACATGCATATAAAACAGCAGCACAAAATCAATATTTCTTACTGCAATGCTTCATTTTTGTTTGATGCAAACAATTATTTTTCATAAAGTAACAGACTTTTTATAGCAGATAACCTACATTCATGCACATTCAAGGCAGCATCATAATGAGAAATGTAATTCATTGTTACTATTATTGTCATTTTCATCATCACTAATATTCTATAGCCTAATTATTAGACATTCATTTTGGAATTATTGCACACAAATATCAATGTCTTCGCAGCATTAGTCAGATAGTTGTTTCTGGTTTTTGTTAGTCCTAATTGATGTTGTTTTAAAATACAATAAATCCCTTAAAAAGCAATTTGCAGCTGTGCTCATTCATTTTTGGTGGGTGCTCCTAAATTTTTTCTGGTGCTCCTAAATTTATTTTGGTGCTCCTAAATATTTGAAGTTGGGAGCACCGGCGCTACCAAGTAAAAAAGTTAATTTCGAGCCCTGCATCATAAGAAAATCACAAAGACTTGCAATTAAACACTGTTTTATTGCTGTCATTTAACTAAATGTATCAAATTATAAAAATATTACAAAGTAAAAACAACAAATACTGTTAATAATAAACTGTTAATAAAACATGTTTTCTGGTTTCTAAATGTTGTTTTAATTTAGAAGGTTTCATGCTCTCTTAGAAGAGCACCTCACCACATATGACACTGAGGCTTTAAGACTTTTTTTGTCATCAATGTATACATCCATACTTTACATATTCGTGGTCGTACTTGCACTTTGACATATTTGTTGCAATAATTAAATGAAATTTCACATGTCCAACGGTAGGGTTGTCGCGCACGCATTTCAAAATAAAAGTCCCGCATAAGCAAAATAAGTAAAAAATTTAACTTTTGGTTTTTTTTAATCACAGACTCCGCGACCCACTGAAAATGTTCCCACCAGTTGAGAAACACAACTATAAAAGATACTAATGCAAGCTGTTATACACTTACATAGGCCCACCAATTTGATTGCGCAAATGTTCTGTTACCTCTCCCTCTGGTAACAAGCAGGATCCATTACCCTGATCTGTTCCGGGACCTCACTATTTACAAATAAAGCATTGCTGATGAGTCCACCTTCACTGTCTTTCCCACATCTGGAAGAGTTACGGTGTGGAGAAGCCTCAAAGAAGTGTCTCACTCGGACTGTTGCATGCCCAGAGTGAAGCATGGGGGGATCAGTGATGGTTTGGGCTGCAATATTATGGCCTTCTCTAGGCGAAATACTTGTGCAAGATGGGAACTGAACCATTCTGAATGAGCATCGGACCCAATGAGTAAATCATTGTATCCTGAAGGCAGTGCCATGTATCAGGACTATATTGCTCCAATACACACAGCAAGACTGGTGACAGAGTGGTTTGATGAACATGAAAGTGAACATCTCTCATGGCCTGCACTGTCACCAGAACTAAACATTATTGAGCCACTTTGGAGAAGCAAGCCAGGAAACATTTTCCTCCACCAGCATCACGTGGTGAGCTAAACACTATTCTGCAAGAAGAGTGGCTCAACATCACTCTAGCTGCTGTGCAGGACTCGTATCTGCCATTCCCAAGACAAATCGAAGTTGTGTAGGCTGCATATGGAGGCTCTACACCAGGGGTCACCAAACTTGTTCCTGGAGGTTCGGTGTCCTGCAGGTTTTGGCTCCAACTCTTATCAAACACACCTGAACAAGCTAAACAAGGCCTTACTAGGTATACTTGAAACATATTGGCAGGTGTATTGAGGCAAGTTAAAGGGTCATGAAACACCAAAACACATTTTTTGAGCCGTTGACAGTTGTATATGTGTCCCACACTGCTAAAAACACTATTAGGACACCTATATCTCACTAAAAAGTGAAAATTGGTTGTTTTTGCGATATTTCGAGCAAATTTGTACTTCCGGTTCGAAACAAATTTTTGAAGCTGAGTCACGGCCATGAGATCTTAGCCTGTATTCCAGCGTGTTTACTGGACGTCTGTACCTGGGAGAACTGTATTATGTCTCCAAGTGTGCTGCAATAATGCATGACTAATGCTTGGTTCAGCAATAACGTTACATGTCTAAGGAACATTGTTTACCCTAGAGCTTTTCTCAACTGCAAATGGTGAGATCCGGATTTGCTGATCGTCTCGTCTTAATATCTTAATAAAGACGCGGCTCTACCCTAGTAGCAAAGAATTCTGGCATAAAGCTGGCACAGCAGGCATTCATCCGGCACTGGCATACAGCATGTGGGCCAAACATGGCCCGGGTTTGGCAGAGGTGGCACCGTCTTTAAGGCGGCACACAAGATTTGGGCCAGATGAAAAACGTAGTATTTGGCCCAGATTTAAAAATTTGATAAGTGGGCCATGTGAGTTTGGCCAGTCTTGACCCACATTTAAAATACACTAAAATCATTTTTGAGTAAAGAAAAAAAATTCTACCAATCAGGTCACTTTGAGAAAAAGCGTGCTCATAGTGTGCCTAAAGCGCATCACTCCATGGGTTTATCAATTTCATTGCAATCGTGACACACTAACCTATCTGGCCCAGTTCAGGCCCAGTTATGAGTTATTAACTTGGCTGAGACTTGGCCCAGATATGGTCTGTGTTTGGCCCTTGTCTGGAAGCCAGATTTGGTCCAGTCATGTACCGTAATTCACTGCGGCATGTGGGCCAAGCAAAACCTGATTGTGTGGGCCAGAGCTGGGCCAGAGAAATTTTGCTATGTGGGTAGTTGTTGTGGATTGTCCTGTCTCTACAGATTTGGTAAGTGAAAGACCAGTGGTCTTTGTTTATTTAGATGGCAAAGTTAGTTCATATCGAACTATTACACCGAGTGTAAACATGTTAGCACCGCAACCAAACTATCACTGTAGTGTAGGATTTTCACCGCATTTTGTGACTGGAATAACACACGCGGCTTTCTGACGCTACCTGCCGAGTGCATCTAAGTTACAGAGAAATGCGGAAGTTTTTTTTTCCTCATTCGCCGTGCGGTATCAAACATTGCATGAAAAATACACGCTTAGAGCAGTTCCTCAAATCAAATATCTCGTTTGTCGCGAGGGGCATGAATGAAATTCCTGAATGAAAGAGCCAAACTGCAGTTAAAGTCCACCATTTAATAATTTGGCAAATAATTTGATTACTGATGTCCAGGTAAACACTGTCACTTTCTCCCCTGTGTGTGTGTGTGTGTGTGTGTTTGACTCTGAAACTCAGCGCGTGCCCAAATCGACACTCCCATATCATCCCACTTTTCTTCCTCCGACACTCCCCCCTAAACAGAGCTGGACACGGCCACTTTCCTGACTTTTTCCAAAGTAGAGGTGTGAAAACACACTGCTGAAACGAGGGGGTTTGGCCCTTTAAAGCTAAACCCTGCAGGGCCACCGGCCATCGAGGACTGAGATTGGTGACCCCTGCTCTACACCATAATAATGAATTATTGTGGTCTAAAATCTGGTGCTTCAGTTTCATTGTTCAACCCCTGTATATTATGTAAAGAGGTACACTAATTACAAATACAAAAGAAAAGAAAAAAACTAACAAAAGAATACAATAGTCAGAGAATCAAATCATTATCAGTTACAGAAAACAAAATGGAGAGGGCTTGTGTTTAGTCTGTGGACTGGGAAATAGCCTATTCATCAAAATCTTTCCAAACCCTCATTCACAATCTAGTAGATGTTTTGATGATATCCACATAATTTGCATCCTGTTTTGGACATTTCCTACTGACCGAGTTTCCCTCTCTCGTCTCATTTGATCCCTCTCTTCCTGTCTCTGATAAACATTGGCACACTAGTGTGACTATACGCAAGTTCAGCTGAATCTCTGCCAGCTCGAGGTCCTTTGCAAAGCATCATGGGATCAACTCCGACTTCTTGAGAAGGATGGAAAGAAGAGGAAAGGTGGAGGAAGGAAAGATGGATGTGTGGAAGAGGCATCATCCCTCCATCAACAGCTCCACCAATTTCTGAAAGACTGCGAGGAAAGACTGAAGGTGCTGCGAGCTGTTTACCGCAGAGTCATCAACAGGTAAAACGCACAAAATAACACCTAGAGCTGGGTAGATTACTTTTGAAGTGTAATCCGATACTGATTACAAATTACATGAGATCATTTGTTGTCAATAATATAATCACTTTCTGTACACATTTATAGGAATATAATGTGATTACTTTTGGATTACATTTAGATTTATAGCAATGTAATCCAATCACATTTAAATTTATGGCAATGTAATCCAATTACTTTTATATTACATTTAGATAATGTAATCCAATTACTTTTGGATTACATTTAGATTTATAGCAATGTAATCAAATTACATTTAGATTTATGGCAATGTAATCTGATTACTTTTGGATTACATTTAGATTTATAGCAATGTAATCCAATTACTTTTATATTACATTTAGATAATGTAATCCAATTACTTTTGGATTACATTTAGATTTATAGCAATGTAATCAAATTACATTTAGATTTATGGCAATGTAATCTGATTACTTTTGGATAATATTTAGATTTATAGCAATGTAATCCAATTACATTTAGATTTATGGCAATGTAATCTGATTACTTTTGGATAATATTAAGATTTATAGCAATGTAATGCAATTACATTTAGATTTATGGCAATGTAATTAATTACTTTTGGATTACATTTGGATTTATAGCAATGTAACCCAATTACATTTAGATTTATGGCAATGAAATCTGATTACTTTAGGATTACGTTTAGATTTATCGCAATGTAATCCAATTACTTTTGGATTACATTTAGATTTATAGCAATGTAATCCAATTACATTTAGATTTATGGCAATGTAATCCAATTACTTTTTCATTACATTTAGATTTATAGCAATGTAATCCAATTACATTTAGATTTATAGCAATGTAATCTGATTACTTTTGGATTACATTTAGATTAATAGCAATGTAATCCAATTACATTTAGATTTATGGCAATGTAATCCAATTACTTTTGGATTACATTTAGATTTATAGCAATGTAATCCAATTACATTTAGATTTATGGCAATGTAATCCAATTATTTTTAGATTACATTTAGATTTATGGTAATGTCATGCAATTACTTTTGGATTACATTTGGATTACTTTTGTGCTAACACTTATTTGATGTCACAAAAATTGAAGTGAGGTAATCTTGTACTATTTTAACAAGCCATAAATAACTTTCATTCTTTATCAGCAATCTGTCTCAATAGCTTCTTATTACATTGCAATATATCAACACCTAAAATACTTCATATTACCAACGCTAATATACTTTAGATCCATCAAAAGGTAAAACCCACAAATTAATACCCAGAGCTGGGTACATTACTTTTGAAATGTAATTTGATACTGATTACAAATTACATGAGAACATTTGTAGTCAATAATATAATCGCATTACATACACATTTATAGAAATGTAATGGGATTACTTTTGGATTACATTCAGATTTATGGCGATGTAATCCTCTTACATTTAGATTATGGCAATGTAATCTGATTACTTTTATATTACATTTAGATTTATGGGATTGTAATCCCATTACTTTTGGATTACATTTAGATTTATGGCAATGTAATCTGATTATTTTTGGATAACATTTAGATTACTTTTGTGCTAACGCTTGATTAATATATTGAAGTAGGACAATCTAGTACAATTTTAAAGAAAGAAAGAAAAAAATCTTTCATTCTTTATCAGCAACAGATCTCAATAGCATTTTTTTAAAGTGCAATGTATTGATACCTAAAAAAATACTGAAAAATATTAACACTAATATACCTCTCGAGTCTTAATGCACTATGTAATATACCTCATTATTATTGTAACTCTGACTAAAACACAACCAATCAAACCTTATACTATTGAATAGATTACACTTAACTATTTAAGTACATTTAAAAAAAACAGCATCATTACAAAAAAATTATATTGAATAACATAAAATTCACAGCAATATCACTGCTAAATCAAATGTTTCTATTTATGACAATGACGTAGTCAAAAAAGTAATCCCCCCCCCCCTCACTCAATGCACTTAAAATGAAATCATGTCTAGTGGCAACATTTTAAAACAATGTTTAAACAGCCAAAAATGCTGTATTATGTATGACAGGCCAGTCATCTTGTTAGTAAACAGTACCTGTAGAAAAGTGACGAAGTGGTCGGCGCCAGTGGTGTAGTAGTTAGTGCGTCAACACATGTATTCCGGTGCTCGTGGTGACCCGGGTTTGATTCCGCCTCGTGGTCCTATGCCAATCCTTCCCCTCTCTCTGCTTCCCTGTCAATTCTGTACTGTCCTGTCAAAAATAAAGGTGAAAACCCCAAAAAAATAATTAAAAATAAATAAATAATTAAAATAAAATTAATAAAAAAAGGTGATGAAGTGCCGTCATTATCTTTTTATTCCAAAAAATGAAGTTATCGTGTAAACAAACAGGGAAAGCATATAAAAGTCATCCGACTGTTCCACTAAACAACATAAGACAATTAATCCAGCTATTAGGCTGGATACAACTTTTTCAGTCCGTGCGTGATTTCACACCCCTCCCTCTCTGCGCTGAATAAGCAATAAGAATCAAAAATGTATATAAGCAACAGGTTTATAATGACAAAAAATGGATTGTAACTTACTTACCAATGTGTAAATAACATGTAATCTTGTAATCCATAAAAATTTAACTGTAGTCAGATTATGAGAATTTTAAATAGTAGTTCATCTACATTTGATTTTTGTAATCTGATTGCATATAATCCATCACTACCCACTCTGTTAATGCCAATGCATCTTTCATTAAACAAATTTGCACTGAACCACATGCAAAAAGTTATTTTGCTCTCTTTTATTATTATCTATTTGTGTTTGTTGCTCTCCACTTATTTCTTCCTTGCCCTCAGATTCCACTCGTTCCTGCTGTTCCTGGGTTACTCGCGCTCCATGGTGAGAGAAACCAGTGCAGAGGCGTTTTGTAAGACCGTCAGCGACTTCGCTCTGGAATACAGAGCCACTCGCAGTGCTATCCTCCAACAGAGGGAGAAGGAGAAAGAAAAGGAAAAAGGGAGGAAGAAAGACAGCCAAAGCACACCTGAATTCAAAATCAAACTCCAGCAAAGTCCATCTGATGTAAGTGTCAGACATCTTTCACTACAGACAGTTCAGGGGTAGAGTTGTCACAATACTGGAATTCGATACCAATCCGTACTGAAGTTTTAAAAATGTCTATTTCCTGCGAACATTTAAGCGCTGTTGAGCACGTTCTTAAACAGCGCTGATTTGCCATTGTGCACATGCTCAACAGAAATGACTGTGATTAGCCGTGAAGGTCACCGGTTCACCGAACTAACTGCACAGTGGTTGTAACCACAGATACAGTGTGGTACATTCCCTTTGCTTAAATACTCCATCATTGTAAATTTGTTTTAAGACTGGTAAAAGGGTTTTAAGTCTGGTTCATTTTTTTTCCTAAAATGTAAATTAGTTTCGTCCTTGGTATAATCGCTTCTCCTGTGTAATTGTGTCTTATGATAGGTACAGATATTTTCCAAAATGTATATTTGTCTCAAGCTTTATAAACGTGTTTCACACTTTGTAATGTTGTTTTGCACTTCCCGGCCACCATACTTAAATGTTTGCGGGAAATGGACGCTTTTAAAACTTCAGTAGCGATTGGTATCAAATTCCAGTATCATGATAACCCTAGTTCGAGGATAATGTGTTTCAAGTAAATCTAAGGGTGCTTTCACACCTGTGAATCGATTCAGTTGTTCTGAAACAGAGATTACAATTGTTACATTGTTGCTCTTTGCTCTTGGAGCGGTTCACTTTCACACTGCAAAGTTTCTAATCGGACCAAAAGAGCTAAAAACAAGTCACGTGCGAGTAAAATCTCCTCACATTGGTCAGAGTGTCAGGGTTTATTTTGCAGCGTCCCGCTCAGCTGTCAGGAGAGGTGGTGGTTTAATGGTGATTGACAGGGTGCACGACGTGTCTGAGGAGAGATGCGGTGGGGAGGGGTGAGAAGGATGCGCGACGATGCCTATTTGAGGACCGGGAGGGAGACGCGAGATTACCGGGAGATCATCACTCGTTTGCGGGCATCCGGAGACTCGCGAAACTTCCCGCCATGCTCAAAATTCTCTCTTCATATAGCCGTAAGCCTATTACATATCCATAAAACACTGTGATATAACCGCGCTCGGATCGGATCGCTTTCTCACTGTAATCGAACCGCTCCAGGATTCGTTTCAATCGAGCCGAGACCACCTCATTCAAGCGATCTCGGAGCGATTACTTTGGCGCGGAACAGAGCGCGATTGCCCTGTTCACATATGCCAAACGAACCGCGCTAACTGGGCAATCGAGACACGTTCCGAAACAAAAGTGTAGGTGTGAAAGCACCCTAAGTTACGTAATCAGATTACTTTTTAAAGCTTACTAGTTATTTAAAGATGATCTCTATCTAGAAGCTAACTTGTTATACTAAGGGAGGGGATGATACAAAATTGCATAGAACCTATGCTTGCCATGCAGGGTAGCAAACTAAAGTTTAAAAATAAAATACCTCAGGTTTTCACTATACTTTTGGCATCTTTGTGTCCTTTGTGAAAATAATGGAAAAAATATTTGTGTTTTTATTCCACTAAACGGACTCTGATGGTTAATTTCAGAGTTTTATTAGATCAGTTACACAAGCTGGATTCACTGGTCAGATGCACTGGAAACGCAGCACACTGAGGACATCTGCTGGTTAGCAGGGGGAAATGGAAAAAGACACAAACTAAAAACAAACATTGTTATGTTCTGCTGTTTTTGAACACATATATAGTTGTCGTTGTATTTATATTTACCATGCTCGGTCAGAATATCTTCAAATGAATAAAAAATGAGAAATTCAAACTGAATATGCATTAGGAGTATTACATATTCTTTTTACTATCCTATATTTCATGTATAACCCTCAAAGGTTCGATTGAGCTGCTCTTCAAACTCCACAGTCGTGATTTTACATTTATTTTAGCCTGACGTTTATTAACCTCACAATTCATTTTTGGTTTAATATATATGTATATTACTCACCTTTACTAGTTACTTTTTTATAGAATAACACAAGATTGTAATGCATTGATATTAAAATAAACTTTCCGAAACACTGAAAATAAATTGCTGAAATAATTTTTCCAACATTTATTCATCTACTTATTTTCTTTCTGGCTAAGTCTCTTTATTAATCAGAGGTCAGTCCAGTGGATTAAACTGCCAACTTATCCAGCATATGTTTTATGTAGGGGATGCCCTTCCAGCCACAACCCAACACTGGGTAACACCCATACAGACTCATTCACACACATACACAACGGGCAATTTAGCTTACCCAACTCACCTATAGCACATGTCTTTGGACTTGTGGGGTAAACCGGAGCACCCGGAGGAAACCCACACCAACACGGGGAGAACATGCAAACTCCACACAGTAATGCCAACTGAGCCAGCCGAGGTTCGAACCAGCGACCTTCGTGCTGTGATGTGATCATGCTTCCCACTGCTATAAGCTACATCCCTGCTGAAAAATCCATCTTAAATCAGCCTAGGCTGGTTGGCTGGTTTTAGCTGGTCGACCAGGCTGGTTTTAGAGGGGTTTTGGCCACTTCCAGGCTGGTTTCCTGCCATTTCCAGCCTGGTCTTAGCTGGTTAGGCTGTGAGATGACCAGCTAAAACCAGCTTGACCAGCCTAGCAGGCTGGGAGCCCAGCCAAAACCAGCTATGTCCAGCTTAAACCAGGCTGGTCAAGCTGGTTTTAGCTGGATTTAGCTGGTCATTTTCCAGCCTGACCAGCTAAGACCAGGCTGGAAATGGCTGGAAACCAGCCTGGAAATGGCCAAAACCCCTCTAAAACCAGCCTGGTCGACCAGCTAAAACCAGCCAACCAGCTGGTTTAAGCTGGATTTTTTTAGCAGGGATAACTTTAGTTTTTGATGCTTTTTTTTTATTAAGAGGACTTTCCTTTTTGTGTAGGAGAATCAAGAGCAGGTGAAGCTTGAGGAGGTTTTGAAGACTCCTGATTCTTCATCATCCTCATCTTTCCACTTTGACTTCACTCTTCCACGACAACGCAGCAAGTCGAGCGACAAGAAAGGTATTATAAGTGTTGACACATGCCTCAGATGCAGTCAAGTACAAGAAAAAAAAGTATTATTTTAAAATAAATGTAATGTCGTTCATTCCAGGTTTTCACTCATCCCGAAGGCTGAAGTGGTGAACACCATGCCGTCCACATGCCCACAAAAGGGTTGATGTTTGAGCTTGTCGTCCATTTTATATTGTTCAGTATGAGATAAAACTTGAATTATTGTTATTTGAAGGGTACTTTATGTAGCATTTTTACAGTTTTAGTACATTAATGGTACTGTGCTGTAAACTACAACACTCTGTTTTTAGCCATTTTACTTGTCATCATTTCTCGTAACTATGATTTTGATGAAAGCATTAGCATAACAGATTTGTTTGGAAAATGTGCTTAGCTGTTTAGTCAAGTCAAATAAATGTGTTTATTCAAACAACCCACATGAAGATATGCTTAAGTAAATAATGTTAAATGATGTGTTTGCTAGTGTAAGAACTGGTACATCAGTTAAACTTTATTTTTTAACTACAGTATTATAATATAAAAGAAAACTACCTTATTTTGGTTTATATTATTGTTACGTTACATTAGCAATTCTTTAATTAGCTCAAAAACACTAGTATTTTATTCATATGAAAGTGCTTGTTTACAAATTATTCTAACAGTTTTAATCAACCTTGGGTACTAATAATATTGTTCGTTTTATACACGATATTAAATAAATACAGTATTTACTACGAAATGTTTTTGTGACTGTAAAAAATGCCACGAAAACAATGACTGAGTAATAGCAAACGTTTTGTTGTAATAAAAAAAAGTTTTTAAATACCACCGAACATTTTTGTAATAGCTGAGCAGCTTTATTTCAGATTAACAGCCTGTAAATTATTATAAACAGGGCTAAAAAGGCTTTTGTAAAGCGATTACAGCTCTGTGGGAGGATTCTAAACAAATCCTGCCTTAACCAATCAAGCGAGGATTTGAGTTAAAGAAACACGATGGACGTCTTCATCCACCAATCGCTACCGCGTGTTTCACCAGCTTGCTGAAATGTAGCCAATGAGATTGGAGGATATGCAGAGCGGGGCGGGGCTTATTTCAGTGCGCTTTTGGTCTCCGCCATTTCGTGCACTCGCCTGTCGGTCGGTGTCTACTGAACAAGCTGATACGGACTGTATCCACAAAACAGTACAGCACCGAATTTTAATCATTTTTAGTCTTAAACTCCCGGTGAGTATTTTGATTCGAGAGATTTTTTGTCACCTTTTTTATTTTTTGACTGACTTTGAACTATCTTTGGAGAATTTTTGGTGTTTTTTTTGTTTTTAATGCATTTTTCTGGTCGTTTTCTGCTTGGCTTTGGTGGCGTACATTTTGTGATGCTGTGTAGACGGTGAAAACCCTGTTTGTTTTGAGAGGATCGCACGATTTTTATTTGATTTTTTTTTCAAAGTAGGAGTTATTTTTCACACGATCTTTTTGCAGGACGTCTGCTAGAGCAGCTGGGTTGTTTGATTTTTGGAGTTAATGTGGAGGATTTGTTTCGTATGGACTGGTGGTTGTGTTTTCAAGATGGGGTCGTTTTTCCCTCCCTGACCGGGATTCAGAATATAAACGCGTTTTAAATCCATTTTTAGGATGACAGACTGCTTTCCCCAACACGAGTAGACTGTTTTTATTCAGCTGTAGACGTTTTGGACTGAGTTTGTCCTTTTTAATGCGGTTATTTGTTCGGTATTTTTGCTCCTGTTTTTGAGGGTCGTTGCGTTCCAGCGGGGAAATTTTTGAGAAATGTGAATTTTCAGGCGACGTTTTTGCAGGTTTTGGCACTTTTAATGGACTGAGACACGTTTTCTGTCACTTGCAGTAATCTTTAATAATGCATGGACCATTTAACTCCGTTCATTTGCTT